>NW_021822911.1:8554446-8606946 GCF_901001165.1 Salmo trutta | reverse complement strand
GGGGTTACTATAGCAACAGGGTGTTGTGATGCAGGGTTACTATAGCAACAGTGTTGTGATGCGGGGTTACTATAGCAACAGGGTGTTGTGATGCAGGGTTACTATAGCAACAGAGTGTTGTGATGCAGGGTTACTATCTCTGCTCTCTCTGCTCTCTCTCTACTCTCTGCTCTCTCTCTGCTCCCTGCTCTCTCTCTGCTCTCTCTCAGCCTGCTCCCTGCTCTCTCTCTGCTCTCTCTGCACTCTCTCTGCTCTCTGCTTTTCCTGCTCTCTATGCTCTCTGTTCTCTCTGCTCTCTCGTCTCTCTGCTCTCTCTCTCTCTCTTTTCTCTGCTGCTCTCTCTCTTTTCTCTGCTCTCTCTGCTCTCTCTCTGCCCTCCCTGCTCTCTCTCTGCTCTTTCTGCTCTCTCTCTCTGCTCTCTCTCTGCTCTCTCTCTCTCTCTGCTCTCTGCTCTCTCTCAGCCTGCTCCCTGCTCTCTCTCTGCTCTCTCTGCTCTCTCTCTCTCTCTCTCTCTGCTCTCTCTCAGCCTGCTCCCTGCTCTCTCTCTGCTCTCTCTGCACTCTCTCTGCTCTCTGCTTTTCCTGCTCTCTATGCTCTCTGTTCTCTCTGCTCTCTTGTCTCTCTGCTCTCTCTCTCTCTCTTTTCTCTGCTGCTCTCTCTCTTTTCTCTGCTCTCTCTGCTCTCTCTCTGCCCTCCCTGCTCTCTCTCTGCTCTTTCTGCTCTCTCTCTCTGCTCTCTCTCTGCTCTCTCTCTCTCTGCTCTCTGCTCTCTCTCAGCCTGCTCCCTGCTCTCTCTCTGCTCTTTCTGCTCTCTCTCTCTGCTCTCTGCTCTGCTGCTCTCTCTCTGCTCTCTCTCTCTCTGCTCTGCTGCTCTCTCTCTTTTCTCTGCTCTCTCTGCTCTCTCTCTCTGCTCTCTCTCTCTGCTCTCTCTCTGCTCTCTGCTCTCTCTCTGCTCTCTAAGCCTGCTCTCTGCTCTCTCAGCGTGCTCTCTGCTCTCTCTCTCTTCTCTCTCTCTGCTCTCTGCTCTGCTGCTCTCTCTCTGCTCTTTCTGCTCTCTCTCTCTGCTCTCTCTCTGCTCTCTTCTCACTCACTGCTCTCTGCTCTCTCTCTCTATTCTCTCTCTCTGTTTTCTGCTCTCTCTCTCTGCTCTCTCAGCCTGCTCCCTCTCTCTGCGCTCTCTCTCCCTCTGCTCTCTCTGTTCTCTGCGCTCTCTCTCCCTCTGCTCTCTCTGTTCTCTGCTCTCTGCTCTCCCTCTGCTCTCTCTGCTCTCTGTTCTCTGCTCTCTCTGCTCTCTCTGCTCTCTCTCTCCCTCTGCTCTCTCTGCTCTCTCTCTCACTGCTCTCTCCCTCTGCTCTCTCTCTCTGCTTTCCCTGCACTCTCTCTCTCTGCTCTTTGCTTTCCCTGCTCTCTCTGCTCTCTCAGCCTGCTCTCTCTCTCTCTTCTCTCTGTTCTCTGCTCTCTCTGCTCTCTCAGCCTGCTCTCTGTTCTCTGCTCTCTCTGTTCTCTGCTCTCTCAGCCTGCTCCCTCTCTCTCTTCTCTCTCTTCTCTGCTCTCTCTGCTCTCTCTGCTCTCTCTGCTCTCTCTCTCTGCTCTCTCTGCTCTCTCTCTGTTCTCTGCTCTCTCGCTTTCTGCTCTCTCCCTCTCTGCTTTCGTGTCTTTGGTTATGCCAGATTAAGTGATATGACATGCTATCCTATAAAATACTTTCTCTGTAATTAATATCACCTGATTAGCTAATCATGTAAATGTAATTAACTAGAAAGTCGGGACACCACGGAAGAGTGTTTATAGAGCCATTATCTTCCGAATAAACTCTTAACCTGATGGGGATAGGGGGAAGTATTTGCACGGCCGGATAAAAAACATACCCGATTTAATTTGGTTACTACTCCTGCACAGTAACTAGAATATGCATATAATTAGATTTGGATAGAAAACACTCTAAAGTTTCTAAAACTGTTTGAATGGTGTCTGTAAGTATAACAGAACTCATTTGGCAGTCAAAACCCTGAGACAAATTCTGACAGGAAGTGGATACCTGATGTGTTGAACTACCTTTAAGCCTATGCCATTGAAACACACAGGGGCTTATTAATCGTTGAGCACTTCCTATGGCTTCCACTAGATGTCACCAGTCTTTACAAAGTGTTTTGAGTCTTATACTGTGAGATCTGACCGAACAAGAGCCTTGGAACGGTGATGGCCGATTAGACTCTGGCGCGCGAGTTCATGTTGGGTACTCTCGTTCCAATACGTTTTAAAAGAGAATGCAATCGTCCGCCTTGAATATTATTCATGTTCTGGTTAAAAAAGGCACTACTGATTTATGCTATACAACGTTCGACATGTTTGAACGAACGTAAATATTTTTTCTCCCTTCTTTCATGAAGAGAAGTCCGGCGGGCTTAGATCATGTGCTAACAACACGGAGCTTTTTGGACATAAATTATGAGCTTTTTCGAACAAAACTACATTTGTTATGGACCTGGGATTCCTGGAAGTGACATCTGATGAAGAGAATCAAAGGTAATGGATTATTTACATAGTATTTTCGATTTTAGATCTCTCCAACATGGCGGTTAGTCTGTATCGCAATGCGTATTTTTCTGGGCGCAGTGCTCAGATTATTGCAAAGTGTGATTTCCCAGTAAGGTTATTTTTAAATCTGGCAATCCGGTTGCGTTCAAGAGATGTAAATCTATAATTCTTTGAATGACAATATAATATTTTACCAATGTTTTCGAATAGTAATTATTTAATTTGTCGTGCTGATTTGACTGGCGGTTATTGGAGGGAAACGATTTCCTCAACATCAACGCCATAGTAAAACGCTATTTTTGGATATAAATATGAACTTGATAGAACTAAAAATGCATGTATTGTCTAACATAATGTCCTAGGAGTGTCATCTGATGGAGATTGTCAAAGGTTAGTGCATAATTTTAGCTGGTTTTCTGCTTTTGGTGATGCCTGTCTTTGAATTGACAAAACATTACACACAGCTATTGTCAATGTACTCTCCTAACATAATCTAACTTTATGCTTTCGCCGTAAAGCCTTTTTGAAATCGGACAACGTGGTTAGATTAAGGAGATGTTTATCTTTCAAAGGGTGTAAGATAGTTGTATTTTTGAGAAATTTGAATTATGACATTTAATTGTTTTCAAATTTGGCGCTCTTGATATTTCACCTGTTGTTGATAGGGTGTACCAGGGGTGGGACGCATGCGTCCCACATAGCCCCTAGTACATAGAGATTAAAGGAAAAAGCTTCTACCAGTCCGTGGTGAGTAATCCCAGTTCTGATGTCCAGAAGTTATTTTCGGTCGTAAGAGACGGTAGCAGCAACATTATGTACAAAATAAGTTAAAAAATAAGTTACAAACAACACAAAAAAATGAACAAAATAGCACAATTGATTACGGGCATGTAAAACATCAGCCATACTCTTCGGCACCATTTCTGAGATATCTCTTGTTGAAACTGAACAAATTGTGGTACAGCAGGCTGCTCCAAAGCAAGAGAGCTATTAACTAGTGTTGAGCTGTGATGACAAGCCTTTTGTCTTCTGTATTTAAATTAGTCACTAACCAGGAGTGACATGACCTCCATTCCCCTGCTGGGAGGGATTCTAGACCCTCGTTTATGTAGCTCTATTTTAGAACAAGTTATTTCCTTCTTGAATGATTTTCATGACAAATCTACTAAAAAACCCTTGCTGGTCTCAACACAATATCCTCCTTGGCCAGATAACAATTTTCCTTAATAATTCCATTACTTAAATGAACTTCAAAATCGTCTCATGTCCTAGCTGTAGGCTACTTGTTTTAATGGCTCTAACATGCTCTAAGGTTCCAGCTTGTAGAGATGATCTAAAACATGTTTCCCAGCATTCTAAAATGAGTTGAAGAAAATGTGAATAAAAGTTATAAGGTGAAACATCGGAAACCAAACTTCTTAGGAGAGATTAATTTATTGAAAATCCTTTGAAATCAACATCGGAAGACACACTCAATCAGGCGGGGGCACACACTCAATGAAAGTCGAAACTTGAGAGAGTTTTACAAGATCAAGTCAGAAAATTACTTTGTTAGCAAAGGCATAATGGAGATTATGAGCCCCGGCTCTCATATCTGAAACTGTGCTGAGTGGAGGCTACAACTGCCTCGAAAACATCTCAGACATTACACTGGAGCGGAGACTGGCTGATTTCTCACTGTCACCCCTGAGGACACTGTTGATCCAAGGCATGTAGGCAGAGAGCTTCATGTAGACAGCGTATTTCCTCACGGCACAGGCCTTATCGAAGGACAGGATCCCTGCAGCATACACTCTGCCATCTTTGGGGTCCTGGACTGCCAGGGCACCGCCTGCATCCCCAAAGCACACATTCTCCTGGTACTTGCTGTCTCCAGTACAGAACATGTTGTCGTCTATGGTTGGAGTGCTGCCACCACGGTTGTACTCTGCCTTACAGAAGCTATGCGATGCCACAGGCAATACCAGGTGTTTCAGTGACTCAGCGGGGGTGAAGTGGACCCCCCAACCCCAGCCTGTGATGATGCCTTTCTCCTGGGCTGCCTCAGCCAGGTCCTCACCCCTCTCAGGCAGAGGGATGGGCATCACAGCCTCGCTCAGGGTGAATGGCTCCTTCAGCTGAATCAGAGCCAGGTCGTTGTCCCAGTCTGACACGCTCTGGAAGCCTGGGTGCAGAACCACCTAGAAGGGGAAGGGAATAATTCATAGGACCTTTTTTTTGACGATCTACTGTATTTGTGCTCTAACTACCTATAAGACTGAAAATGATGATGTAGGTGAGAGAGCCCAGTGCAGTTCTGCTTGCTGTAAATACTGAATTGTCTGTATATTGTTTGAAAGAGATGGTAATGGGTATACTAGCTCACCTTTTCTACAGCAACTTCTTTGGAGGCATTGGCTTGGGAGTATCGCGTGATGCCTAGGTACACCTTGGGGATGGTAATGGGTATACTAGCTCACCTTGGGGATGGTAATGGGTATACTAGCTCACCTTGGGGATGGTAATGGGTATACTAGCTCACCTTGGGGATGGTAATGGGTATACTAGCTCACCTTGGGGATGGTAATGGGTATACTAGCTCACCTTGGGGATGGTAATGGGTATACTAGCTCACCTTGGGGATGGTAATGGGTATACTAGCTCACCTTTTCTACAGCAACTTCTTTGGAGTCATTGGTTTGGGAGTATCGCGTGATGCCTAGGTACACCTTGGGGATGATTGGTTCTTTCCCCTGGGTGTCCTGCCTACTCTTCCTGACAAACAAGTTCCTGCCAGCGGTCAGGACCCAGCGGTCAGAGATTAGAGCTCCCCCAGCGAAGCCCCCGTTCATGACGTTTTTACTCAGATAGACCATGGCCTGCCAGGGGACATGAGGGGCCAGGGTGCCCCCAACCATACGCCTGAAGCGCAGGTCTGGGCAAGAAACACAACAACATTATTTCTATACAATCTCTATATGGTTAAAACATCCCCAACTCAGCACCACCTAGCACTTACTGCTGTGCAACTCAAACACAACCATAAAAGATTATTGCAGAAAAATGAAATGTGCCTCAATACAATTCCAGCCTTGGTTTTAGTTTGAGTTTGAGTTTGCTAAAATCAACACTATTCACTTGAATACACATAGCATTTGGTAGTAGCTTTCTGGAACCTTTTAGCGTTGACCTGACAAAAGTTCAGTAAATTCATTAATCATCTACTATTATCTAAAAAAAAATAAGTGTTGTCATGACTTGAGCCAGACAAGGCTAGCTTTCACAGAATTACCTTGGAGGTCACAATACGCAGAAACCTAGATGAGGATGGAATTAGTGTCATTTCTCTTCTCAAACATTTTCCTGAAACGTTTGATGAGAGGTGGATTTTGAGGAATTTTACTTTTCAAGGCTTTCATGCTCTGTAGATTTTCCTAATGACATATTTTACCATCCAGCTTGGAGGAAGCTGAGACTGAGGATCTTCCTTTCCTCCCTGCTTGCCTTCTCTTTGATCCCTGTCATCTCATGTGTGTCGCTGCTGAATCGATTTTTAAGATAATCGGGATAATAGCTGTGAGCCGTGAGACTTAACAAGGTTCTCACTTGAAAGTGATGGTGACATCCTCATTTTGGCCACAGCTACTGTATTCTCCAACAGGCTGAATAGGAACAGCTTGTGTCTGCTCAGCTCAGAGTTGCGTAAGGGGAGCCATAGTGAAGATTGGCTTCAGAACATCCGATGAGAGTGACAGTGTAATTGAAATGTGAGTGATATCCTTACACGAACCAGTCACAATGGGCCAGCAAATATAATATGTTTCGGAAATAGACAAATTGCACGTGTGAAAACACACGTGTAATGTGTAAGTCCAATATTTTTGGCCGATATTCTGCATCAATGGTGTCACTAACACCCACCTTAACATAGACATGGGACAAGAAAGGTTGTCAATGCGCCTTGATCTTTAAAATGTACATGTTTTTGTTTGAAAACGTTTCATCCCTCTCACTTTGTTGACATTTCAATCTAAATCAGAAAAAGTAAGCCCGTATTGGCATAAGGCAGGGAGTTGGTTATGTGTCAGTTAGACAGATAGCTACCTGAATTGTCTGACATCTCATCAATTGATTTGGTATTGGTTTTGATTTTGATTTTGATTTTGACCTGTTCCAGACAGACACAGGAGGCCGCGAGGAGCACTACCAGGGATGACCTGCGGACAGAAGGAACACATAAGTACAGTACACACACACAGACCCAACTGACAGACAGCGCCCAAACACTCACTAGTACCACAACTAACGGTTCCTTTACTTAGGAAGTCTCTGGGCTTGCTTGTTAACCTATATTTAGAAAAGGTCTCTAGCTAGAGCAATTTGAATGTTTTTTTGAAAGATTTAAGTAGCTGTGTTTCCCTGCCATTTTACAAAGATCCATTGTCCAAAGACATTTCAGAGATTCATTTGGATTGGTATGACAACATTTGCCAGGCAACTAGGGTTTTGTTGAGGAAAGAATATGAAAAGTATAACATACCACATTTTGATGGAAATATCTGTTTATCAGTTTGTATGTTGAGCTGTGTCTCCTCTGTAAAGACGATGTACTCCGTGAGAAGTTATAGGACCAAGGCCTTATATCTGCTGAGGAGAGAACTCACCCCCTGTCTGCCCACCGCTGGGAATTTTGCTGGACACAGCTTCAGTTCTGATTCCCGAAAATCGGAGAGATTGCAAAATCTCTGTTCATGCCAACCCATTATTGGAATCGTGTCCAAACCCAAACCCTTACCCCATCTGGAGCTCAGCCACAGCCAACTAGTATCAGAGAAGACCATCTGAGGGATAAATCATTTCATAGGGTATGAATTATGAAATCAGAACAGGACACAGCACATCTATAATTTGTGTTTCAATTTGGTTTATTGAAAGTAAATGAGGTGCATATAAATGCAGCATCAGAGTGTGTTATTTAAAAAATGTGATACCGTCATAGTTGTTGTTGTTTGTTGTTGACTCACATTTGCTGTTTACGACTCACTTTGGTAACACTGTACTTGACATCCAGCATCATAAAACAGTATGACACAGTCATAACCATGTCATAACATGTCATAACAGCTGACATAACTTGTCATAGCCTGTTATAATATGGTCATAACACTGTTATGACACATATTTGGACCTGTTGTGACATATATTGAGTTATTTTATGGCTGGTTATAACACCTACATAAGAGTGTCAAAACCCACAAAACCTACCACACAAGGCAAACCATTCCATTACACCATAGCCTACATGTCAACAGTATGTTTATGTTATATACAAATGTTTGAAATTGACCATATTCAATTATTGTAGTTGCTCACACATTGATGTCAGACATTTTTTTTTATTAACAAAAACATTTATTTCACCTTTATTTAACCAGGTGGGCCAGTTGAGAACAAGTTCTCATTTACAACAGCGACCTGGCCAAGATAAAGCAAAGCAGTGCGACACAAACAACAACACAGAGTTACACATGGAATAAACAAACACACAGTCAATAACACAATAAAAAAATCCAGTGTTATTAACACTGGAGTGATAGATGTGCAGATGATGATGTGTAGGTAGAAATACTGGGGTGCAAAAGAACAAAAAAAGTAAATAAAACAATATGGGGATGGGTTGGCGCCCCCCCTTGGGTTGTGCCATGGCGGAGATCTTTGTGGGCTATACTCGGCCTTGTCTTCGGATGGTAAGTTGGTGGTTGTAGACATCCCTCTAGTGGTGTGGGGGCTGTGCTTTGGCAAAGTGGGTGGGGTTATATCCTGCCTGTTTGGCCCTGTCCGGGGGTATCATTGGATGGGGCCACAGTGTCTTCTGATCCCTCCTGTCTCAGCCTCCAGTATTTATGCTGCAGTAGTTTATGTGTCGGGGGGCTAGGGTCAGTCTGTTACATCTGGAGTATTCTCTTGTCTTATCCGGTGTCCTGTGTGAATGTAAATATGCTCTCTCTAATTCTCTCTTTCTCTCTTTCTTTCTTTCTCTCGGAGGACCTGAGCCCTAGGACCATGCCTCAGGACTACCTGGCATGATGACTCCTTGCTGTCCCCAGTCCACCTGGCCATGCTGCTGCTCCAGTTTCAACTGTTCTGCCTGCGGCTACGGAACCCTGACCTGTTCACCGGACGTGCTTGTTGCACCCTCGACAACTACAATGATTATTATTATCTGACCATGCTGGTCATTTATGAACATTTTAACATCTTGACCATGTTCTGTTATAATATCCACCCGGCACAGCCAGAAGAGGACTGGCCACCCCTCATAGCCTGGTTCCTCTCTAGGTTTCTTCCTAGGTTTTTGGCCTTTCTAGGGAGTTTTTCCTAGGGAGTTTTTCCTAGCCACCGTGCTTCTTTCACATGCATTGCTTGCTGTTTGGGGTTTTAGGCTGGGTTTCTGTACAGCACTTTGAGATTTCAGCTGATGTACGAAGGGCTATATAAATACATTTGATTTGATTTGATTTGTAGGTAGTTGGATGGGCTATTTACAGATGGGCTATGTACAGCTGCAATGATCGGTAAGCTGCTCAGATAGCTGATGCTTGAAGTTAGTCAGGGAGATATACCGTTGAAGTCGGAGGTTTACATACACCTTACCCAAATACATTTAAACTCAGTTTTTCACAATTCCTGACATTTAATTCTAGTAAAAGTTCCCTGTCTTAGGTCAGTTAGGATCACCACTTTGTTTTAAGACTGTGAAATGTCAGAAAGATAGTAGGGAGAATAATTTATTTCAGCTTTTATTTCTTTCATCGCATTCCCAGTGGGTCAGAAGTTTGCATACACTCAATTAGTATTTGGTAGAATTGCCTTTAAATTGTTTAACTTGGGTCAAAGGTTTTGGGTAGCCTTCCTCAAGCTTCCCACAATATGTTGGGTGAATTTTGGCCCATTCCTCCTGACAGAGCTGGTGTAACTGAGTCAGATTTGTAGGCCTCCTTGCTCACACACGCTTTTTCAGTTCTGCCCACAGATTTTCTATCGGATTGAGGTCAGGGCTTTGTGATCGCCACTCCAATACATTAACTTTGTTGTCCTTAAGCCATTTTGCCACAACATTGGAAGTATGTTTGGGGTCATTGTCCATTTGGAAGACCCATTTGAGACCAAGCTTTAACTTCCTGACTGATGTCTTGAGATGTTGCTTCAATATGTCCACATAATTTTCCTACCTCATGATGCCATCTATTTTGTGAAGTGCACCAGTCCCTCCTGCAGCAAAGCACCCCCACAACATGATGCTGCCACCCCCGTGCTTCACGGTTGGGATGGTGTTCTTTGGCTTGCAAGCCTCCCACTTTTTCCTCCAAACAGAACGATGGTCATTATGGCCAACAGTTCTATTTTTGTTTCATCAGATCAGAGGACATTTCTCCAAAAAGTATGATCTTTGTCCCCATGTGCAGTTGCAAACTGTAGTCTGGCTTTTTTTATGGTGGTTTTGGAGCAGTGGCTTCTTCCTTGCTGAGCGGCCTTCCTTTCTGAGTGGCCTTATGTTGATATAGGACTCGTTTTACTGTGGATATAGATACTTTTGTACCTGTTTCCTCCAACATCTTCACAAGGTCCTTTGCTGTTGTTCTGGGATTGATTTGCACTTTTTGCACCAAAGTACGTTCATCTCTAGGAGATTTTCACCAAAGTTGATTTGTCACGTGCGCTGAATACAGCAGGTGTAGACCTTACAGTGAAATGCTTACTTACAGGCTCTAACCAATAGTGCATAAAAGGTATTAGGTGAGCAACAGGTAAGTAAAGAAATAAAACAACAGTAAAAAGACAGGCTATATACAGTAGCGAGGCTATAAAAGTAGCGAGGCTACATACAGACACCGGTTAGTCAGGCTGATTGAGGTAGTATGTACATGTAGATGTGGTTAAAGTGACTATGCATATATGATGAACAGAGAGTAGCAGTAGCGTAAAAGAGGGGTTGGCGGGTGGTGGGTGGGACACAATGCAGATAGTCCGGGTAGCCATTTGATTACCTGTTCAGGAGTCTTATGGCTTGGGGGTAAAAACTGTTGAGAAGCCTTTTTGTCCTAGACTTGGCAATCCGGTACCGCTTGCCATGCGGTAGTAGAGAGAACAGTCTATGACTGGGGTGGCTGGGGTCTTTGACAATTTTTAGGCCCTTCCTCTGACATTGCCTGGTGTAGAGGTCCTGGATGGCAGGCAGCTTAGCCCCAGTGATGTACTGGGCCGTATGCACTACCCTCTGTAGTGCCTTGCGGTCAGAGGCCGAGTAGTTGCCATACCAGGCAGTGATGCAACCAGTCAGGATGCTCTCGATGTTGCAGCTGTAGAACCTTTTGAGAATCTCAGGACCCATATCAAATCTTTTTAGTTTCCTGAGGGGGAATAGGCTTTGTCGTGCCCTCTTCACGACTGTCATGGTGTGTTTGGATCATTCTAGTTTGTTGTTGATGTGGACACCAAGGAACTTGAAGCTCTCAACCTGCTCCACTACAGCCCCGTTGATGAGAATGGGGGCGTGCTCGGTCCTCCTTTTCCTGTGGTCCACAATCATCTCCTTAGTCTTGGTTACGTTGAGGGATAGGTTGTTATTCTGGCACCACCTGGCTAGGTCTCTGACCTCCTCCCTATAGGCTGTCTCGTCGTTGTCGGTGATCAGGCCTACCACTGTTGTGTCGACTGCAAACTTAATGATTAGGTTGGAGTCGTGCCTGGCCATGCAGTCATGGGTGAACAAGGAGTACAGGAGGGGACTGAGCACACACCCCTGGGGAGCTCCAGTGTTGAGGACCAGCGTGGCAGATGTGTTGCTACCTACCCTCACCACCTGGCCCGTCAGGAAGTCCAGGATCCAGTTGCAGAGGGAGGTGTTTAGTCCCAGGATCCTTAGCTTAGTGATGAACTTTGAGGGTACTATGGTGTTGAACGCTGAGCTGTAGTCAATGAACAGCATTCTCACATAAGTGTTCCTTTTATCCAGGTGGGAAAGGGCAGTGTGGAGTGCAATAGAGATTGCATCATCTGTGGATCTGTTTGGGCGGTATGCAAATTGGAGTGGGTCTAGGGTTTCTGGGATAATGGTGTTGATGTGAGCCATTACCAACCTTTCAAAGCACTTCACAGCTACAGACGTGAGTGCGTGAGTCATTTAGACAGGTTGCCTTTGTGTTCTTGGGCACTGGGACTATGGTGGTCTTTTTGAAACTTGTTGGTATTACAGACTCAATCAGGGACATGTTGAAAATGTCAGTGAAGACACCTGCCAGTTGGTCAGCACATGCCAGGAGCACACATCCTGGTAATCCATCTGGCCCCGCAGCCTTGTGTATGTTATTTTTTATTATTTTTTACCCCTTTTTTTTCTCCCCAATTTCATGGTATCCAATTGGTAGTAGTGACAGTCTTGTCTCTTTGCTGCAACTCCCGTACGGACTCGGGAGAGGCAAAGGTCAAGAGCCATCCTCCAAAACACAACCCAACCTAGCCGCACTGCTTCTTGACACAATGCACATCCAACCCGGAAGCCAGCCACACCAATGTGTCGGAGGAAACACCGTACACCTGGCGACCTGGTCAGCGTGCACTGCGCCCGGCCCGACACAGGAGTCGCTAGTGCGCGATGAGACAAGGATATCCCTGCCGGCCAAACCCTCCCTAACCCGGACGATGCTGGGCCAATTGTGCACTGCCCCATGGGCCTCCCGGTCGCTGCCGGCTGCGACAAAGCCTAGGCTCAAACCTCGAATCTCTGGTGGCACAGCTAGCACCTTAGACCACTGCGCCACCCGGGAGGCTAGCCTTGTGTATGTTGACCTGTTTAAAGGTCTTACTCACGTTGGCTACGGAGAGCATGATCACACAGTCGTCCGGAACAGCTGATGCTCTCATGCATGCCTCAGTGTTGCTTGCCTCGAAGCGAGCATAGAAGTGATTTAGCTGGACTGGTAGGCTCGTGTCACTGGGCAGCTCGCGGCTGTGCTTCCCTTTGTAGTCTGTAATAGTTTGCAAGCCCTGCCACATAAGACGAGCATCGGAGCCAGTGTAATATGATTCAATCTTAGCCCTGTATTGACACTTTGCCTGTTTGATGGTTTGTCACAGGGCATAGCAGGATTTCTTATGAGCTTCCGGGTTAGAGTCCCGCACCTTGAAAGCGGCAGCTCTACCCTTTAGCTCAGTGCGAATGTTGCCTGTAATCCATGGCTTCTGGTTGGGGTATGTACATACAGTTACTGTGGGGACGACGTCCTTGATGCACTTATTGATAAAGCCAGTGACTGATGTGGTGTACTCCTCAATGCCATCGGAAGAATCCCGGAACATGTTCCAGTCTGTTCTAGCAAAACAGTCCTGTAGATTAGCATCTGCTTCATCTGACCACTTTTTTATAGACCGAGTCACTGGTGCTTCCTGCTTTCATTTTTGCTTATAAGCAGGAATCAGGAGGACAGAGTTGTGGCCGGATTTACCAAATGGAGGGCGAGGGAGAGCTTTGTATGCGTCTCTGTCTGTGGAGTAAAGGTGATCTAGAATTCTTTTCCCTCTGGATGCACATTTAACATGTTGATATAAATTTGGTAGAACTGATTTAAGTTTCCCTGCATTAGTCTCTGGCCACTAGGAGCACCGCCTCTGGGTGAGTGGTTTCCTGTTTGCTTATTTCCTTATACAGCTGACTGAGTTCCAGCTTTGTGAAATCATGTGAATTCCACTTGGCTGTTGACAGAGGGAGAGAGAACAGGTAGCCTAGTAGTGTAAAGTTGAGTAAACTATTAGTCTGTCCCTTTGCTTCTTGTCTCTCAACAACATTAGGAAAAGTCCAGCCTTGCAACTAAAGAATTTGCTGGTGTTGGGGAAAGAAATTGTAGTATTATGTGACTTTCTTCCACTGGGAGATCTGGTCATTATCTGATGTATTCAATTCTGAGTTTGCATCCCAATATTACACTTTATATACGTCATAGAATACTGAATATAACAAAACTGTTAGACATAGAAACACCGGGTTTTCTGCATTAAAAAAAATCGAATAATGTTTATAAATGATTAAATTATGAAAAATAAGAATATCACTCCACCCGTGAGGCCACTAGATAATTTGACTGCAGGACAGGGCTACTACCACATCCCAGTTGAAAGCACCTTCTGACATGCATCAGTGTGCGATCTCATTCTTATGGCCACTCGTTGGAGTGGAGTAGTTTGTTCATAGCCATCCTCCTTTTGTCCGTGCAAAATTATTTTGCTATAGTATCGATTAAATGTAAAATGAGAGGCTTTCATTGACAAACAGAAAAAAAGCTGCAGTGCTTTGTAGCAAAGAGGTGAGCGTACAACGTACAGTATGTTGTCGTGTACTTATATTGCTGTAGATCTAGGGATTGATACTGGCTGAACAGTATCATGTACCTCATCAGTGTAATTAAAGCATATACAACAGCCATTGTTAATAGGAACTGTGTCAGGGCTAACGAGTTAGCAGATTGTCTCTCAGATGGTCTCATCGGTATCATTCATTCATGTTTCTGAAACAAGTGGGCGGGCTGGCATAACGCAATGACTGATGCAAGGACAGAGGGATGGATTGCCTGGCACTGTAATGCTGTTGATGTCTCTGAACTGTCATGCTCTTAGTGCCTGATGTTACATAAGACTGGTAACGTCATTGTGGCTCTATGTCACACTGTCACAGCCACTGATTGTCCTTAGTGCTTGTGATTCCAGACTGGAACCTGTGTGTTGTGTTGGGTATCACACTACAGGACAGGACATGATGTACAGGTACGTCTACAGATAAAAACACCCATCTGCCAGCAGCCATTACATTACATTTAGCATTTCACGTGTGTGTGTGTGTGTGTGTGTGTGTGTGTGTGTGTGTGTGTGTGTGTGTGTGTGTGTGTGTGTGTGTGTGTGTGTGTGTGTGTGTGTGTGTGTGTGTGTGTGTGTGTGTGTGTGTGTGTGTGTGTGTGTGTGTGTGTCAAATCAAATGTTATTTGTTACATGCGCCAAATACAACAGTGAAATGCTTACTTACAAACTCTTTCCCAAAGATGTAGAGTTTTAGATAAAATGATAAAAAAAGCGAGAAATAAAACACACAAGCATGAAGCTATATACAAGGAGTACCAATACCATATCAATGTGCAGGGATACGTGGTAGTTGAGGTAAATATGTACATGTACAGGAGGCTGGGGCTCCCGAGTGGCACAGCGGTCTAAGGCACTGCATCTCAGTGCAAGAGGTGTCACTACAGTCCCTGGTTTGAATCCAGGCTGTATCACATCCGGCCGTGATTGAAAGTCCCATAGAGCGGCGCACAATTGGCCCGGTGTCGTCCGGGTTTGGCCGGGTAGGCTGTCATTGTGAATAAGAATTTGTTCTTAACTGACTTGCCTAGTTAAATAAAGGTTAAATAAATATACACTGCTCAAAAAAATAAAGGGAACACTTAAACAACACAATGTAACTCCAAGTCAATCACACTTCTGTGAAATCAAACTGTCCACTTAGGAAGCAACACTGATTGACAATACATTTCTTTCACATGCTGTTGTGCAAATGGAATAGACAACAGGTGGAAATTATAGGCAATTAGCAAGACACCCCCAATAAAGGAGTGGTTCTGCAGGTGGGGACCACAGACCACTTCTCAGTTCCTATGCTTCCTGGCTGATGTTTTGGTCACTTTTGAATGCTGGCGGTGCTTTCACTCTAGTGGTAGCATGAGACGGAG
This sequence comes from Salmo trutta, assembly GCF_901001165.1. Classification (NCBI taxonomy): domain Eukaryota; kingdom Metazoa; phylum Chordata; class Actinopteri; order Salmoniformes; family Salmonidae; genus Salmo; species Salmo trutta. Next base: position 8,591,657 of record NW_021822911.1, on the reverse strand, counting down.
TCTACAACCCACACAAGTGGCTCAGGTAGTGCAGCTCATCCAGGATGGCACATCAATGCGAGCTGTGGCAAGAAGGTTTGCTGTGTCTGTCAGCGTAGTGTCCAGAGCATGGAGGCGCTACCAGAAGACAGGCCAGTACATCAGGAGACGTGGAGGAGGCCGTAGGAGGGCAACAACCCAGCAGCAGGACCGCTCCCTCCGCCTTTGTGCAAGGAGGAGCAGGAGAAGCACTTCCAGAGCCCTGCAAAATGACCTCCAGCAGGCCACAAATGTGCATGTGTCTGCTCAAACGATCAGAAACAGACTCCATGAGGGTGGTATGAGGGCCCGACGTCCACAGGTGGGGGTTGTGCTTACAGCCCAACACCGTGCAGGACGTTTGGCATTTGCCAGAGAACACCAAGATTGGCAAATTCGCCACTGGCGCCCTGTGCTCTTCACAAATGAAAGCAGGTTCACACTGAGCACATGTGACAGACGTGACAGAGTCTGGAGACGCCGTGGAGAACATTCTGCTGCCTGCAACATCCTCCAGCATGACCGGTTTGGCGGTGGGTCAGTCATGGTGTGGGGTGGCATTTCTTTGGGGGGCCGCACAGCCCTCCATGTGCTTGCCAGAGGTAGCCTGACTGCCATTAGGTACCGAGATGAGATCCTCAGACCCCTTGTGAGACCATATGCTGGTGCGGTTGGCCCTGGGTTCCTCCTAATGCAAGACAATGCTAGACCTCATGTGGCTTGAGTGTGTCAGCAGTTCCTGCAAGAGGAAGGCATTGATGCTATGGACTGGCCCGCCCGTTCCCCAGACCTGAATCCAATTGAGCACATCTGGGACATCATGTCTCGCTCCATCCACCAATGCCATGTTGCACCACAGACTGTCCAGGAGTTGGCGGATGCTTTAGTCCAGGTCTGGGAGGAGATCCCTCAGGAGACCATCCGCCACCTCATCAGGAGCATGCCCAGGCGTTGTAGGGAGGTCATACAGGCACACACTACTGAGCCTCATTTTTACTTGTTTTAAGGACATTACATGAAAGTTGGATCAGCCTGTAGTGTGGTTTTCCACTTTAATTTTGAGTGTGACTCCAAATCCAGACCTCCATGGGTTAATAAATTGGATTTCCATTGATTATTTTTGTGTGATTTTGTTGTCAGCACATTCAACTATGTAAAGAAAAAAGTATTTAATAAGATTATTTCTTTCATTCAGATCTAGGATGTGTTGTTTAAGTGTTCCCTTTATTTTTTTGAGCAGTATATATATAAATATAATAATAAGAGTGAAAAGTAGCAGCAGTGCATATGCTGGGTGTGAGTCTGTGGTGGCGTGTGTGTGTGTGTATGTGACATCAGTATGCGTGAGTGTGTTATGTGTGTGTGTTGTGTGTGTGGATAGAGACATGTGTATGTATATATAGCCAGTGCAGGTAGAGTCAGTACAGATAGTCTGAGAAGCTATTCAGCAGTCTAATTGCTTTCAAGATAGAAGCTATCTTGGAGCCTGTTGGTCTGAGACCCGTTGCTCCGGTAGCACAGAGAACAGTCCATGTGCTTAGGTGGCTGAAGTCTTTGGCAATTTCCTGGGCCTTCCTTAGACACCGCCTGGTATAAACGTCCAGGATGGCATGGAGTTCGGCCCCAGAGAAGTACTAGGCTGTCCGCACCACCCTCTGTAGAGCCTTGTGGTCAAGGGCGGTGCAGTTGCCATACCAGACGGCGAAGCAGCCAGTCAAGATGCTCTCATTGGTGCAGCTTTAGAACTTCTTGAGTATCTGAGGACCAAATCTGTGTGTGTGTGTGCGTCTTTTTTGTTATTGTTTTTGTTTTGTTGTTGAAACAGAGGAGAGGAGACTCCGGCAGCGACGTCAGAAAATTGCAGTACATATTGTGCTGTTCTATCACGCATGCAATAATGTCAGAGGGAAAAACAGTGTTGGTTGTTTGCAGTAACTTCTTTGTTGTTGTAATCCCAAACGGATGTGGCAGTTTCACCAATTAAGGATTCCAGCTGTAGCCCTTTCCTGCAGTCAAATGACCTAGTGGCCTCAAAAAGGAGGATGGTTATGAACAAACCACTCCTACGAGTGGAGTACTTTTGTTTCAAAGTAGATTTGTTTGACTACCAAGAAACACTCTGTGTGACACTGATGTAGTCCTCTGCAGTAAAAGGTTTTTAAAGCAGGAGAAAGAGACGAGTTGGTGCACTGTTACCAGCCTTTACTCTTCAGCTGTATGGTTACACTTTCACATTACTGTACTATGCATCCTCTCTATTTTCGCTGCAGCACAAATCAGGATAGCTATGTCTGTCTATACAAAGGTCTTAGTCATGAATGTTTCAAGCTATTCACGTTGATTCAATCACTGCTATTCAATACGGAATCAACAAAGGTTTACACCACACACTGATTGCCAATCAGAGGATGGTGAACTGTCCCTTTGAACCAGGTGACTCAAATGCCTGAGTCATATGTGATCATATAACATTCAAAACCTCCTGAGATCAACAAGTTATCACATAGTCTTGAATGACAACTACAGGAATTTTGTAACTCTGGACGTCATTCATTTCTTTGATATTTTATTTTGAAAGAATATTTCAAATCCATTGCTCTGAGTCATAAGAGTTCATTGTATTTCAGTTGAATTAATTGTATTCACAAGTGCTGCTCCCATTGAGGAGCCTCTCTATCTATGTAAATAGTGTTGTGTATTTTTCCAGACCCTTAATAAAAAATTGTACTCTTCTGAATAGCAGGAGTCAGGCAAGTGGGCTGTGGACTTTCTTGACTTTTCTTGACGTCTTTTAGTTTGATTGACTCCACCAAGGGGCAAAGATATAATCCTGTCAACAGTTTAAATTATAGATTTGTTGCTTCAGAGTGCAATCATTTATGATGCTTACGCATTTGACCTTCACTGTCCTCAAGTCTCTGTCAGACCACATACAAACAGACATCTGTTGTTAGATGTTCGTTACAAATATGAAATATTAAATCAGTGACTTTCTATATATTTCTGTGTTGGTATCAAAGCAGAGCACAGCTTGTGTGAGCAGACAAAGGTGCTCAGGCAGCAGTCTGGAGGACTGGCTGCTGGCTGCTTGTCAACAACTTTTCAATACATCTATTTATGACCTTAGTTTAACTGTTGTACCCCATCAGAATGCAAAATATAATCTTGTTTAACTCCATTGTTTGTAAACAATGTGAATGTAAACAAACACTGTATAGCCTCAAAACATGGTTAAAACTATAACTTTGTGAATGTAAACAAACACTGTATAGCCTCAAAACATGGTTAAAACTATAACTTTGTGAATGTAAACAAACACTGTATAGCCTCAAAACATGGTTAAAACTATAACTTTGTGAATGTAAACAAACACTGTATAGCCTCAAAACATGGTTAAAACTATAACTTTGTGAATGTAAACAAACACTGTATAGCCTCAAAACATGGTTAAAACTATAACTTTGTGAATGTAAACAAACACTGTATAGCCTCAAAACATGGTTAAAACTATAACTTTGTGAATGTAAACAAACACTGTATAGCCTCAAAACAATGTGAATGTAAACAAACACTGTATAGCCTCAAAACAATGTGATTGTAAACAAACACTGTATAGCCTCAAAACAATGTGAATGTAAACAAACACTGTATAGCCTCAAAACAATGTGAATGTAAACAAACACTGTATAGCCTCAAAACAATGTGAATGTAAACAAACACTGTATAGCCTCAAAACAATGTGAATGTAAACAAACACTGTATAGCCTCAAAACAATGTGAATGTAAACAAACACTGTATAGCCTTAAAACAATGTGAATGTAAACAAACACTGTATAGCCTTAAAACAATGTGAATGTAAACAAACACTGTATAGCCTCAAAACAATGTGAATGTAAACAAACACTGTATAGCCTCAAAACATGGTTAAAACTATAACTTTGTGAATGTAAACAAACACTGTATAGCCTCAAAACATGGTTAAAACTATAACTTTGTGAATGTAAACAAACACTGTATAGCCTCAAAACATGGTTAAAACTATAACTTTGTGAATGTAAACAAACACTGTATAGCCTCAAAACATGGTTAAAACTATAACTTTGTGAATGTAAACAAACACTGTATAGCCTCAAAACATGGTGTAAAACTATAACTTTGTGAATGTAAACAATGTGAATGTAAACAAACACTGTATAGCCTCAAAACATGGTTAAAACTATAACTTTGTGAATGTAAACAAACACTGTATAGCCTCAAAACATGGTTAAAACTATAACTTTGTGAATGTAAACAAACACTGTATAGCCTCAAAACATGGTTAAAACTATAACTTTGTGAATGTAAACAAACACTGTATAGCCTCAAAACATGGTTAAAACTATAACTTTGTGAATGTAAACAAACACTGTATAGCCTCAAAACATGGTTAAAACTATAACTTTGTGAATGTAAACAAACACTGTATAGCCTCAAAACAATGTGAATGTAAACAAACACTGTATAGCCTCAAAACATGGTTAAAACTATAACTTTGTGAATGTAAACAAACACTGTATAGCCTCAAAACATGGTTAAAACTATAACTTTGTGAATGTAAACAAACACTGTATAGCCTCAAAACATGGTTAAAACTATAACTTTGTGAATGTAAACAAACACTGTATAGCCTCAAAACATGGTTAAAACTATAACTTTGTGAATGTAAACAAACACTGTATAGCCTCAAAACATGGTTAAAACTATAACTTTGTGAATGTAAACAAACACTGTATAGCCTCAAAACATGGTTAAAACTATAACTTTGTGAATGTAAACAAACACTGTATAGCCTCAAAACAATGTGAATGTAAACGAACACTGTATAGCCTCAAAACATGGTTAAAACTATAACTTTGTGAATGTAAACAAACACTGTATAGCCTCAAAACATGGTTAAAACTATAACTTTGTGAATGTAAACAAACACTGTATAGCCTCAAAACATGGTTAAAACTATAACTTTGTGAATGTAAACAAACACTGTATAGCCTCAAAACATGGTTAAAACTATAACTTTGTGAATGTAAACAAACACTGTATAGCCTCAAAACATGGTTAAAACTATAACTTTGTGAATGTAAACAAACACTGTATAGCCTCAAAACATGGTTAAAACTATAACTTTGTGAATGTAAACAAACACTGTATAGCCTCAAAACATGGTTAAAACTATAACTTTGTGAATGTAAACAAACACTGTATAGCCTCAAAACATGGTTAAAACTATAACTTTGTGAATGTAAACAAACACTGTATAGCCTCAAAACATGGTTAAAACTATAACTTTGTGAATGTAAACAATGTGAATGTAAACAAACACTGTATAGCCTCAAAACATGGTTAAAACTATAACTTTGTGAATGTAAACAAACACTGTATAGCCTCAAAACATGGTTAAAACTATAACTTTGTGAATGTAAACAAACACTGTATAGCCTCAAAACATGGTTAAAACTATAACTTTGTGAATGTAAACAAACACTGTATAGCCTCAAAACATGGTTAAAACTATAACTTTGTGAATGTAAACAAACACTGTATAGCCTCAAAACATGGTTAAAACTATAACTTTGTGAATGTAAACAAACACTGTATAGCCTCAAAACAATGTGAATGTAAACAAACACTGTATAGCCTCAAAACAATGTGATTGTAAACAAACACTGTATAGCCTCAAAACAATGTGAATGTAAACAAACACTGTATAGCCTCAAAACAATGTGAATGTAAACAAACACTGTATAGCCTCAAAACAATGTGAATGTAAACAAACACTGTATAGCCTCAAAACATGGTTAAAACTATAACTTTGTGAATGTAAACAAACACTGTATAGCCTCAAAACATGGTTAAAACTATAACTTTGTGAATGTAAACAAACACTGTATAGCCTCAAAACATGGTTAAAACTATAACTTTGTGAATGTAAACAAACACTGTATAGCCTCAAAACATGGTTAAAACTATAACTTTGTGAATGTAAACAAACACTGTATAGCCTCAAAACATGGTTAAAACTATAACTTTGTGAATGTAAACAATGTGAATGTAAACAAACACTGTATAGCCTCAAAACATGGTTAAAACTATAACTTTGTGAATGTAAACAAACACTGTATAGCCTCAAAACATGGTTAAAACTATAACTTTGTGAATGTAAACAAACACTGTATAGCCTCAAAACATGGTTAAAACTATAACTTTGTGAATGTAAACAAACACTGTATAGCCTCAAAACATGGTTAAAACTATAACTTTGTGAATGTAAACAAACACTGTATAGCCTCAAAACATGGTTAAAACTATAACTTTGTGAATGTAAACAAACACTGTATAGCCTCAAAACAATGTGAATGTAAACAAACACTGTATAGCCTCAAAACAATGTGATTGTAAACAAACACTGTATAGCCTCAAAACAATGTGAATGTAAACAAACACTGTATAGCCTCAAAACAATGTGAATGTAAACAAACACTGTATAGCCTCAAAACAATGTGAATGTAAACAAACACTGTATAGCCTCAAAACATGGTTAAAACTATAACTTTGTGAATGTAAACAAACACTGTATAGCCTCAAAACATGGTTAAAACTATAACTTTGTGAATGTAAACAAACACTGTATAGCCTCAAAACATGGTTAAAACTATAACTTTGTGAATGTAAACAAACACTGTATAGCCTCAAAACAATGTGAATGTAAACAAACACTGTATAGCCTCAAAACATGGTTAAAACTATAACTTTGTGAATGTAAACAAACACTGTATAGCCTCAAAACATGGTTAAAACTATAACTTTGTGAATGTAAACAAACACTGTATAGCCTCAAAACATGGTTAAAACTATAACTTTGTGAATGTAAACAAACACTGTATAGCCTCAAAACATGGTTAAAACTATAACTTTGTGAATGTAAACAAACACTGTATAGCCTCAAAACATGGTTAAAACTATAACTTTGTGAATGTAAACAAACACTGTATAGCCTCAAAACATGGTTAAAACTATAACTTTGTGAATGTAAACAAACACTGTATAGCCTCAAAACATGGTTAAAACTATAACTTTGTGAATGTAAACAAACACTGTATAGCCTCAAAACATGGTTAAAACTATAACTTTGTGAATGTAAACAAACACTGTATAGCCTCAAAACATGGTTAAAACTAAAACTTTGTGAAAGTAAACAAACACTGTATAGCCTCAAAACATGGTTAAAACTATAACTTTGTGAATGTAAACAAACACTGTATAGCCTCAAAACATGGTTAAAACTATAACTTTGTGAATGTAAACAAACACTGTATAGTCTCAAAACATGGTTAAAACTATAACTTTGTGAATGTAAACAAACACTGTATAGCCTCAAAACATGGTTAAAACTATAACTTTGTGAATGTAAACAAACACTGTATAGCCTCAAAACATGGTTAAAACTATAACTTTGTGAATGTAAACAAACACTGTGTAGCCTCAAAACATGGTTAAAACTATAACTTTGTGAATGTAAACAAACACTGTGTAGCCTCAAAACATGGTTAAAACTATAACTTTGTGAATGTAAACAAACACTGTATAGCCTCAAAACATGGTTAAAACTATAACTTTGTGAATGTAAACAAACACTGTATAGCCTCAAAACATGGTTAAAACTATAACTTTGTGAATGTAAACAAACACTGTATAGCCTCAAAACATGGTTAAAACTATAACTTTGTGAATGTAAACAAACACTGTATAGCCTCAAAACATGGTTAAAACTATAACTTTGTGAATGTAAACAAACACTGTATAGCCTCAAAACATGGTTAAAACTATAACTTTGTGAATGTAAACAAACACTGTATAGCCTCAAAACATGGTTAAAACTATAACTTTGATACCGTGGAAGGTCCTTGCATTCATGACTCTGTCTATAATTTTGAAAGTGGTTTCATTTCTCCAGTGCCATCCCTCATCCCTTTACTAAAACGTTGTTATGGTTCAAACTGCACATTACCATTGGCTACATCAGAGTGCTTCTGAGACAGGATGGAATAATTCACAAATGACAAGAGGAGAATCTACATAGTAAAGCACTCGTAGCAAAAATATCAATAACACCACTCTCAGTACAGATGCTATGACTCTACCTGACAGCCATGTGGTTGAAAATACAGTACATTCTTACCAGAGTGCCGTACCTTTAAAGAGATAGGGTGTGCTGTGGGGGACCATATGTTGTGTTGTCTCTCTTGTTTTGATGTGTGTTTTGTCCTATATTTATATTGTTTTTATTTTTAATCCCAGGCCCACGTCTCTGCAGGAGGCCTTTTGCCTTTTGGTAGGCCGTCATTGTAAATAAGAATTTGCTCTCAACTGACTTACCCAGTTAAATAAAGGTTCAATTAAATTGAACTAATTAAAAATAAATATGGTGAGAGGACACCAAGGGACTTTGCAGATCATAATGAGGTATGGGGTCATTAAGTGGGAGGGGAAAAGGGTGGGTGGGGTGCTGTGACTGACCGAGAAAATGGGCGGAGGGCATGGGAAGGCAATGGGAGCAGTGCTTCCCAGGTCTGACATTGTGATGTCAGCGTAGTAATCTACCAATCAGCTGCATTCCCCAGTTGTCTCTCATTGTGGGTCATATGACCATAGAATTATGAATTAGAATACTAGAATAGTTATTTAATAGGATCTCTATACATATTATTCAGCTGGAGTGGACCGACAAACTCATTAGCTAGCTACATCGCCTCATGAGAAACAAAAGTCATTTCAGAAAATTAGTCAAATTAACCGCATGGGTGAGCTTACTTTCATTCAGAGCATAATTTAGTTACATGGAGAGTTTTTCTCCTGGAATTTCTATTTTACATCAGGCTATGTCACTACATGCTGATTAGCTTTTAAAAGAAGATAATAAACTGTCTTTTCTCTGGGTATTGTTTTGTTATCTTGTCTGTGTAATTCAAGGACAAGTTGACTGAGTGTGATCGTGGAGGGAAGACACTGTGCTGAAAATATACATATAAATAGCAACTGTCAGGCCCATTGACTGCACTGATACAGGTGGAGACTGTTGTATTATTCATTACATGAGCTTGAAGCCACAACAGACAGTGAAGTCATATGTTTGTCCCACTCCATTAACAGTCAGCACGCCATTTTAATTTAGCCTTCTGGATTTGTAGGTATGTGGACTCCATACCACACAAATGCATTATAAGACAAGACAAACATGGGCATGCTAGGGGGAATGCTTTGACGTTGCCAGATTATCCAAATCGGAAAGAAGAATGACCTTGTTATATTGCTATGAGATTGAGTGTGTGCATTTATATGACGTTCATTTATATATTGTTAACAATTATGTGGTAATTCATTAATAGTTCACCACCCCAGTATTACAATCTAGTGATTAAAGAAGTGTTTACCTGGCTAGGTGGATCTACCGTTGACTGCAAGCTGTTGTTATTTTATTGTGATAAGTTATTATGATTGGGTGAAGCAGCCATGAATGCTCAGTGCTTACACATGAAGTGCAGTGATAGTGGAGGGGGGAGTTGACTAGGATGGTGCCTCCCTGAAGGCTGCGGCAGGGCCGTGGCAGGATGTGACCCATGCCAGGGCCCCTAAGCGATATGCTGCTACCTCATCAACTGGAGCTGGGCTGACGGTCGCCAGCGTATGCTCTCGGCACTACAAGGGCATGGACTCTGGCGGGGGGATTAAGAGTGCACTGCCAGGGGTGGAAGAATGAGAGAGAAACAGAGTAGAGAGGGGGAGAAAGGAGAGAAAGGGGGAAGAGGAGAGAGCGAGTAGGTAGGGGAGGGAGAGAGTCCCCAAACAAGGAAGCCAGGGGAAAGAATACAAGCCACAGAGAGAGAGAGAGCTAGGTAAGGGTTAGTCACGTGTCAAACTCATTCCACAGAGGGCCAAGAGTCTGCAGGTTATCCCTCCACCCTTGTACTTGATAGATTAATTAAGGTCACTAATTAGTTAGGAACTCCCCTCACCTGGTTGTCTAGGTCTTTATTGAAAGGAAAAACCAAAAACCCGCAGACACTTGTGAATCGAATTTGACACCCCTAGGCTAGACGTTGTTGACTGTGGAGTTACTGGAAAAAGACTGACTGAGGGAGAAAAAAAGAGCTAGACAGTGCCTAATTTGTAAATCAGGAGTTGCCGGAACAAGTGAGCACGAGAGGGGGGTGACCTGCATTGCATGCATATCATCACATTTGCGTAGTGGCATAGAGCAGTAAGTAGAGGCATTTACAGAAGTTGCCCACATGGGAAAGAAGGTTTGTGGCCTAGGGTCCAGAAAATGTTTGGCCTTTTTATAAACGCATTTAATGCGATTCTACGTCATTTTACGATTGGAGATTTTGGCACGCTCTTTTGTAATGCTGCGTTCAAAACAACTGGGAACTCGGAGCTGGGCAATCTACGACTTCAGACTTCAGTGCGTTCAAGACAACTGCGAAATTGGGGAAATAACGAGCTCAGACTGGAAAAATTTGTTTTGGATGGTCATCCAATTTGAAATTCCACACTCTGGCCTCTTCTAGAGCTCCGACTTTCCGACCTGACGATCACTGACATCATGATTCGGCTTATTTTTTTTCGAGTTCCAAGTTGTCTTGAAAGCACAAAATGATCGAAATGACAGGCAATTTAGACACTGACAAACTGAGAATCTGAGATCAATGAAAACGACATTGAATCCATCAATAGCCTAGGCCTATTTAATTTATTTCTCAACAGACAGCAGTAACCATAACTTTGTCAAATGTATTTCAACCCTTTGCGCGCCTCTATAAGGACATTATGAATTGCAATGCTGGAGAGATGAGAGTTGCAGGCTCATTTCTATCGGAGTAGAGAGCGGGAGAGATAATAGAAAGTGAATCTCATTGTAGTGAGAGATGGGGGGGATTAAAGAAGAGGCAACTCTAAAGAACTTTGATCACGTTTATTAGAATCTTTACATTGCAAAAAGTGACAATTATTTTTCATGCCAGAAGAGGTACCGGATCCGGACAAAACGAAACTGTTCCAAGACGGAGAGGTGCCAGATCCTGTTCCAGTAGGATCCGGCTAAAATTAAGCACTGGAGAGAGGGCAAGTGCTGAGCGATTAACCGAAATTTCGTATTTTTTTCTCCGGTTATTCAACAACTAATTGACCGATGTGGGTTCAATGACTTGAATTCCATTTAGTTCGTTATTTCTGTGATCCCAACGCGCCGTTTCTCCAGAGAGAAATCAAATCATTCACGAGAGAAATCAAGTCAAGAACTATGTGGGACACTGGGCTGAAGGGAGTTGTAGTTTTCATTAACCAAATATTCAACCTAGTTCAGCGCAGAAATGTCGTAATTAACTACATTAACCACGTTTTTATCAACAGTTTTTAATTTGTTCGTTCGACATGGTGGGATATTTTTGTCTGTAAAATTAATTATGCGAGAAATGGCGGTGGAAACGCCTTTATGCTCAAATATTTATGTCATTTCCATCATATCGAAGTAAACTTGTCACGCGATGATATTGAGTGTGGCCCTCCCACTACTACTCAGGAAACCATGCAGTTTCTTAGGCAACAGATTAAGTATATTATGATGAATTTCACAGTGTTGAAAGTGCACGGTGATGAGCTTGGTGCTCCTTTCCAATAAATATCGAGGGTCTTATTCTGGTGACACGATGCTCAACTGCCCTTTTGACAAATACAAATATCTTATCCAAAATAATTGAATCATGTGTACTAGCCAGTGGCAACCCGTCATTCAGGGCAGGTGAGGCAGATGTCTTTCTTGCTATCCACAAAAACATTGTGCCATCTGGTTTGCTTAATATAAGTATTTTGAAATTATTTTTACTTTAGCAATTCCATTTATTTTAAGTATATTTAAAACCAAATACTTTTAGACTTTTATTCCTGAGTGGCGCAGCGGTCTAAGGCACTGCATCTCAGTGCAAGAGGTATCACTTCAGTCCCTGGTTTGAATCCAGGCTGTATCACATCCGGCCGTGATTGAGAGTCCCATAGGGTGGCGCACAATTGACCCAGCGTCGTCCGGTTTTGACCAGGGTAGGCCGTCATTGTAAATAATAAATATTTGTTCTTAACTGACTTTCCTAGTTAAATTAAAATAAAAATCTAATGACTGAAGTCGTATTTTACTGGGTGACTTCCACTACTACTAGAGTCATTTTCTATTAAGGTATCTTTACTTTTACTCAACTATGACTATTGAGTACATTTTGCACCTCTGCAAGCTGGCTGTTCTTTCCAGCTCGGACAGAGAGAAACTTTTACGCCTGCTACTTTAGGTTAGATACACACAGACCGCATAAACCACATAGGAGATGTACACAACACAACAATGAGAGAGGGATAGAGACAGTTTGTGAAAGTATGCCTTATCTCAGCCTGGTCTCATAGACTAGACGTAACATAGTAAATGTAAATCCGGGACCTCCAAATTAGTATGATGTGTTATGTTTGGTATGGTTACATAAGACAGAAGGTTAATTATGGCAAAAACAAAAGTTGGGTGGTTGGTCGGGGTGGTTGGGTCTAGCAACCCAAAGGTTGTGTATTTGAATCTCATCATGTACAACTTTAACATTTTTGCTAATTAGCAACTACTTTTTAGCTACTTTGCAACTACTTGGCATGTTAGCTAAACCTTCCCCTAACCTTATCCCTTTAACCAAACTCCTAACCTCAACCCTAACCTTAACCCTAACAATAACCCCTAACCCTATCCTCTAGCTTAGCTAACGTTAGCCACCTAGTTAAGGTTAGTGTTAGCCACCTAGCTAACGTTAGCCACAACAAATTTGAAGTTTTGCAAATTCATAACATATTGCATTATTTGCAATTCATAACAAATTGCAATTAGCAACATATCATACGAATTGTAATTCGTAACATCATACTACATTGAACAAAAATATAAACTCAACATGTAAAGTGTTGGTCCCATGTTTCATGAGCTGAAATAAAATATCCCAGAAATGTTCCATACGCACCCAAGCTTATTTCTCTCACATTTTGTTTACATCCCTGTTAGTGAGCATTTCTCTTTTGCTAAGATAATCCATCCACCTGACAGGTGTGGCATATCAAGAAGCTGAATAAACAGCATGATCATTACACAGGTGCACCTTGTGCTGGGGGACAATAAAGGGCCACTCTAAAATGTGCAGTTTTGTCACACAACACAATGCCACAGATGTCTCAAGTTTTGAGGGACCGTGCAATTGGCATGCTGACTGCAAGAATGTCCACCAAAGCTGTTGCCAGATAATTTAATGTTAATTTCTCTACCAGAAGCCACCTCCAACGTTGCTTTAAAGAATTTGGCAGTACGACCAACCGGCCTCTCAACCGCAGACCACGTGTATGGCGTTGTGTGGGCGAGAGGTTTGCTGATGTCAACGTGTGAACATAGTGCCCCATGGTGGCGGTGGGGTTATGGTATGGGTAGGCATAAAATACAGACAACAAAAAAATGGCAATTTGAATGCACATAAATACCGTGACGAGATTCTGAGGCCCATAATGAGGCCAATATTGTTTTACGTATCTGTGACCAACAGATGCATATCTGTGTTCCCAGTCATGTGAAATCCATAGATTAGGGTCTAATGAATTTATTTAAATTGACTGATTTCCTTATATGAACTGTAACTCAGTAAAATCTTTGAAATTGTTGCACATTGCATTTATATTTTTGTTCAGTATAATTGAAGTGTCCCAGATTTCGTTTACTAAGTTACATCTACCCCCCAGTCCAGGTTGGTTATCTACTTTGAAGAGCTAGTCAAATAATTTTGTCAGACAGCTCTGCAACATACTTAGGCAGGCTTGCCTAGCTGAATAGGATGACTAAAGACAGTACAGTACAGGGTGCGCAGAGATAACTTTGTCTGGCTAGCTGCTACTGCCTGAGCAGAGATGAGATGATGACTTTAAGGAATTAAAAATAATAAAGCCATCAAATAAAACTAAGTAATATACACAACTGAAATATTGTATTATTTCATAGCAATTTCCTATTTTTCTATTGATGTCAACCCAATGTGGACCTGACAGAAATAATTGAATGTGAATGTTCACTGTTGTTGGCTTTAGAATTTCAATTAAAAAGCTCTAAAATCATTTGAATGTCATTATTTCATAATGCATTTAATTTTGAAAAAAATTATCGTAAACAAAATAAAAAAACATAATTATTTTTTTATAATCGAACCCAAAACCGAATCGAGCTCAAAAAACACTTATCGCTCAGCACTAGTTCCATGTAGAACCCTCTGTGGAAATGGTTCTACATGGAACCTCAAAGTTTCTATCAGGAACCAAAAGTGTTCTACTTGGAACCAAAAAAGGTTAGTCAAATGGTTCTCTTATGGGGACAGATAGCACCTTTTTTATGAGTGTAGAGAGCGCACAAGACATAGGGCATATAAGTCGCTTGGAGTGGTGAGAGACAGAAGGGGGAGGGAAAGTGTGGGGGAAAGAGACTGGGAGAGAGAAGCTGCTCTGTGTGGACTGTAGCTTGCAGCTGTAATTGTGGAAGAGCGAGAAAGCGTGCTCATGTGAGAGAGACTCAGAGACTACTAGAGAGAGAGAGAGAAAACAAAAGAGGTTGAGAGAGAGTGAGAGAGAGACAGACAGATAGCGAAGGCTGAAACACAGAGAGTGAAGTAAATAAAGAATGCAAGAAAGACAGTACAGTGACGCAGTGCTTCTCTGTCTACTGTAGGTGTACGAATTCTGTGGAGGCAGCGTGATACAAGGACTATACATTTCCTGTCTCCTATCAGCCGGATTTACTCCGAAAAGGGCATCAATGACCATTGGACCATATACTTCTCCACAATATTGCAGGCACTAAAGGTGGACTTTTAACAAGTGCAGTGACAATGCAGGTGAGATTCTCTTGATTGTTTATATACTGTACATGTGTTCAACTGCATGTTGTACTGAAATTATAGTGTTTGGTTTGCTAGACTTGAAGTAAGCCTTTTTATTAAAATGAATCACTTGTGGTGCATGGCATTTCTATCTGTTTATAATCGGGAAAACTGAATATCTACTAGATGCCGAGTTATGTATATTTCATACGCTTGCAGACTGTATGTTATGTTTGCGGTAAAAAAATATTCAACAGCTTCTGTCTGAAGCCAGATGATGTGTCGACAGAGGCTGTGTTGTTTAGTTTAATTGTGGTAATGAGCTGTTACTATGCATTTACTTATAATCTGAGATATATTTGATATGGCTTCCAGGTAAAAAACAAAAAACAAAGATGTGCTTTGGAAAGTGAACTTTTATGATTGAGTGTAGAGAACAATGACGTTCTGTGTCTCTGTATCGCTCTTCTTTCCCCTCTCTCATACCGTACACACAGATACAGTCACACTCACAATATGTGTTGCTTTGTTCACTAAGTCCTGTGCTGCTGGCTCTCCCTAGCTGCAGACAGCAGGACAGTTGATGGAGTGACGTGCTCTGGGTGGGGTGCCTGTTCATTAGATGAGTGTGATTGAGACCACAGTATATTGACAGGGAGTAGAACGATGAGACTACTGTACATGGTTAACAAACACAACAAAGATCAACAGAGCAAGCGAGGAGTCACCTATAGATCTACGGATAGCTGGATTCAGGAATAAAGCGCCTTTCACAGTGCTCTTCACACATCCTGTAACAGCAAAATAAAATGGATTGATAGAGAAAGTAAGAGGTAGATGAGAGAAGGTGTGGAAAGAGAAGGCTGGGAAGAGATATGCAGTATGGGGGAGTCGTCATAGATTGAGTGGACTTTGGAGAAGGGTAGAAAAGAGATAAGGAGACGAGGGAGTGTGAGAGAGATGAAGGAGTCACTGCTGTGTTCTAGTACAGCTAGGCCATGACAGTAAAGACAGCCCTGGCTTGGGGGGACATCGAGTAGAGATGGCCAGTCCATTATTCCTGCTCCAGGGTGGGAGCCCTGACCTAGCCCCTAATCCAACAGCCTTCCCTATGCCTCGCCTCTCACCCAAGGAGATCGCCACGGCTCTCCTCACACAAACAAACACACATCCACTGCATGCATGACAAACACAAGCTTCATAAGCCCCGTGGTCAGTCAGCCCTCCCAGCTAGCTACCACTGCTCCTCAAACGTTCACCACACACTTCTGCCTACCACTTAGGCATTTTACTTTGCACAGACGCCTGTATATCCATTTTAATTTGTATCAAGGGCATTTGTTAGTCTATTGTTATACTGCTTCTCTTTTGTCATTTGCATTGGTTTGTGAGATTTGTTTTGTTGTAAAACTAAAAGATTGTGCGGATGAAGTCATGTCTTGCTGTGAGGATCAGTTGGGTAGTTGTTGTGACAGTGTCCCCCACAGCCTCAGGCATTGCTATGGGCACACAGGGGACATTTCCGCCTGTCATCTCCACTTTAGTTACAACCAAAGACGTTTAACAAGGGTACAGATCTTGTACCTCCCGAAGCTTAAAAGATAAATCTGTATGCCATCAAACAAAATGCTTTTTTTCTTTTGTTCAGCATTTTGATTTCAGGTCTTAGTCGTGCTTGATCCTCATATAATTGAGATGGAATGCACAGTGTAAGGCTCAGTTTAATTTATAATAATAGCTGTAATCAGATTTTCTATGTCCCCACAGTTTTGAATTGGTCCACACAGGGATCTTACCAGCTATAAATCTCAGTTATGTGCAGTGGTGGAAAAAAGTACTGAATTGTCGTCCTTGAGTAAAAGTAAAAATACCTTTAATAGAAAATTACTCAAGTAAAAGGGAAAGTAAAAGTCTAAAAGTATTTGGTTTTAAATATCAAAAGTAAATGTAATTGTTAAAATATACTTAAGTATTAAAAGTACAAGTATAAATCATTTCACATTCCTTATAGAGTGGAGTTGGTATCGCAGTTGAGAAAATACTTTCAGACAAAAAGCTTAAAAGCGACTGCCCCTAAAAACCAACGACTCCCTTTGAAAACGGGTGATGTGGCATCAGAAACATTTATTATAGTGTAAAAATGTACTTCAAAGTGTAGATAAATAGAATAACTTTGGTCATACCCAGTCAGCACATGACGTCCAAGGACGTCGAATTATGGGCGATATCAGGTCTGTCTGTTGTGGCTGCTATTTCACCCTAAAATAGTCATCCCAAATTGGGCTGTGTATAACTATGTAAATGTCTCTCGGACAAGGTGACTTTTATCAATATACACTCTAAAAAGTAAAGGTTCCTGGAGTATCCTTTAGGGGTTCTTGAAATTGAGACTGTGGGGGAACCCCTAAAAGTTATTTGAAGAACCTTTTGTGGGAACTCCTATAAGTTCTTCGAAGAACCCCTTATCATGGTTCCTCAAAGAACCTTTTGGGGTTAATTTTTTAACTCCCAGCAAACCAGACAGCACCATTTTTTTATTGCCTTTTTTTTTACAGATAGCCAGGGGCACACTCCAACACTCGAACATCATTTAAAAACAACGCATTTGTGATTAGTGAGTCTGCCAGAGTTAGAAGGGATGACCAGGGATGTTCTCTTGATAAGTGTGTGAATTTGACCTTTTTCCTGTCTTGCTAAGCATTCGAAACATAACAAGTACTTCTGGGTGTCAGGGAAAATGTATGAAGTAAAAAGTACATTATTTTCTTTAGGAAGGTAGCAAAGTAAAAGTAAAAGTTGTCAAATATAAATAGTAAAGTACAGATACCCCCCAGAAAATGACTTAAGTAGTACTTTAAAGTATTTTTACTTGAGTACTTTACACCACTGGTTATGTGTCATTATATAAGAGCATTAAATATTGCAAGTTGAGCTTCCACCTCCCATTATGGCCTGTAGAGTAAATTGCTGCTCTTAGTTGAGCTAATTAGTCATGGTGATTGGTCTATAGGCATGGTTCATGATGAACAAAACAATGCAGCCTCTCTGTCCATGTTGGATTCATTAGCTTCATTCAGCCTGTTGCACACACACATACGTCTGCGTGCGAGGATTGCATGGAGAGAAGAAAAAAAAACGTTGAATGTGCCGTGAAGGTTAAGGGCTCCATTATTTTGTGTGCATTATATTAAACATGTGAGGCCTGTCACTTAGGCTGGTCCTGCTGGGCCATACCGATAGTTCCCATGGCACTCATCCTCGATGTTAATCAAAAAAAAAAATGGACTCTGGTTTGTGAGGTGAACTAACCTTCCTACTTGGCTTGCAGAGACAAGGTGCTGTCAATTTAACCTTTTATTTTGACTAGGCAAGTCAGTTAAGAACAAATTCTTATTTACAATGACAGCCTACCAGGGAACAGTGGGTTAACTGCCTTATTTAGGGCAGAATGACAGATTTTTTACCTTGTCAGCTCAGGGATTCGATCCAACAACCTTTCGGTTACTGGCCCAATGCGCTAACCACTAGGCTACCTGACACCCCAAATAAACTGGATGTAATTAGCTTGAAGAATACTGTCAGTCCCTGGAGAACCCTTGATCTGTGTCCCTAACGTAAGATGAAGTGGGAGTGCTGCTGCCTGAGGAGCTGCAGCTGCAGTCAATATTAACTGGGCTGGGCTATTTTTACCCCATTTTGTTTTTCCACTGAATTGGTCTTTTAACCCAAATATATATGAATTCTAGTCAATGGACACAATAAGCAAAAATGTGTGAGATGTTTGAAATGATTCCCTTTGTTTTGGGCAATGATAACTAGGACTGTAAATGTAGGAGAATTGTGAATTGTTTTCACTCAGTCGGATTCACAATGTTATTTTACGCATTTCCACATTCACATTTTTTTATTGAGTTTTCTTGCTTTCTGCTCACTGCAGCCAGTGTAAAAATCCATGGTCTTGTTGCGCTGATCTGTCAGTGTTCCCTCCAATTGACTTTTTCTTGCTAGATGTCTGTCTCTCTTGATATCTTCATGCACACCAGTCAAGGGGATATTGTGTAGGATATTGAAAGGCAAAGGTATGTAGTTGTCAGCTGAAACCAAAATCTGGTTCTGAACATTGGGTACTCTTGGACTATTCGTTTCAAAGACAAGCATAAAAATGTTACGCAATAACAAGATTTAGAAGGAACATCTTACCTCATACAAAAGGTACCTCTGAAATATGGACTATTTGATTACATACAGTCAAGTCCCAAATTATTGGCACCCTTGAGAAAGATGAGCAAAAAATACAATATAAAATATATAATACAAATACTACTAATTCTACAGTATTTGAATGCAAAAAAGGGAAAATTATATTATTTTATACTAATGCAAGTGCTCAGAGCAAGAGATTTTGTTAAACAAGTAATACAAAATTATCAAAATGATTGGCACCCCTGTTTTTAATACTCTAGCATCCTCCCCTTGCGAGGATAACAACACAGCCTTAAACACTTTTTTTATGATGATTGGAGAACACATTGGGATGGATCTTAGACCACTCCTCCATACAGAATATTTCCAGATCCTTGATATCCTTCGTCTGCGTTTATGGACTGCCCTCTTCAATTCAAACCACAGGTTTTCAATGGGGATCAAATCCTGAGACGGCCATTCAAAATGTTTATTTTGTGGTCAATGAACCATTTCTTTGTGGATTTTGATGTGTGCTTGGGGTTATTGTCTTGCTAAAAGATCCACTTGCGGCAAAGTTTCAAGATCCCTCCCAAATGTGTTCTCCAACCTCATAAAACATTTTCGAAAAAAAGCTCAGTGTCGTTATACCTGTATTGAAAACAGGGGATTCAGGAGAAAGATATGATCCCTTATTGATGTCACCTGTTAAATCCACTTCCATCCGTGTAGATGAAAGAGAGGAGACAGGTTAAAGAAGGTTTTTTAAGCCTTGAGACAATTGAGACATGTACTGTGTATGTGTGCCATTCAGAAGGTAAATGGGCAAGACAAAAGGACATCCAGCCAACTTGACACAACTGTGGGAAGCATTTGAGTCAACATGGGCCAGCATCCCTGTGGAATGCTTTCGACACCTTGTAGAGTCCATGCTCCAACGCATTGAGGTTGTTCTGAGGGCAAAAGGGAGCGGGGGGATCCAACAACTGAAAAAACACATTTTGCCCCAGGGATCCGTGGAAGTTTAGAGGGTGTAATACAATACAATGTAATATTATTAATCTACAATGTATGTTATTAAACCTTGGGCAACATGAGCCTATTGGTATGTTATTAAACCTTGGGCAACATGAGCCTATTGGTATGTTATTAAACCTTGGGCAACATGAGCCTATTGGTATGTTATTAAACCTTGGGCAACATGAGCCTATTGGTATGTTATTAAACCTTGGGCAACATGAGCCTATTGGTATGTTATTAAACCTTGGGCAACATGAGCCTATTGGTATGTTATTAAACCTTGGGCAACATGAGCCTATTGGTATCCACAGTACTCCACCTATTATACATTTTCCATCTCAATACTTCAATACTATATTTTTTTTACATAAATGCACTGTAATTTAAAGTAATTGTCCAGTGAAAATCAACTTTTAAAAGTTAATGTTCTGTTAACTCATACCCAAATAATTTTGACTATACTCGTATTTGTGGCCGAAGCATTAATTGGAGAAAAAATACTTTAAAAAAGCCACCTCAAACTTGTATCTCAAACAGACCGTTTCAAAAATGCTTTTTAAATGAGATTTAAACATAATCGGTTCAAGGACATACATCTGGTGTATTAGAAGCATTTATTGGTGCCATGATTGACTTTCTATTTATTTATTTCACTATTATGGGGGATCCTGTTTTCTGCTAACAATGCCTGCAGTGGTGCGGTCGGCCGTGAACTTCCATGGCTTCAATGAGAGGTGGCAGTCTGTCACGTCTGCTCTCGCTCCTCCCCTCCGGTGTTTGACGTCGCCGGTATACTAACCGCCGGTCCTGGGATCCATCATTACGAGCACCTGCACGTTGTCATGAGGCAAACCTGGACTCCATTACCTTACTTATTACCACCCCTATATCTGGCCCTCCCTTAGGTTCCT
Organism: Salmo trutta; assembly: GCF_901001165.1. Classification (NCBI taxonomy): domain Eukaryota; kingdom Metazoa; phylum Chordata; class Actinopteri; order Salmoniformes; family Salmonidae; genus Salmo; species Salmo trutta. The sequence goes on along the minus strand of NW_021822911.1, from coordinate 8,570,562 downwards.
TCCCCAGTCAGTATTGATCCTGTGTACATGCAAAGACGCTACTGTTATGTTGTCTCGTTTGTTGTTTTATTAAACGTTTCACCTGCTTCTCAACTTACAGCGTCTTCATTACACAGTCGTTTTCTCTCTGCCTCATGACAACATGTGTAGAACTGCAGTATCTTAGCGTTATAGTTTCAACAAGAAACATTTCTCTGCCTCATGACAACATGTGTAGAACTGCAGGATATTAGCGTTATAGTTGCAACAAGAAACATTTCTCTGCCCCATGACAACATGTGTAGAACTGCAGGATATTAGCGTTATAGTTGCAACAAGAAACATTTCTCTGCCCCATGACAAAATGTGTAGAATGCAGGATATTAGCAAGTTTTTTTCCCTCCAAGAGGCAGACCTTTAAAATGTTCATTCCCAGGGCCCGAGACTTGGTTTGTCCGGCCTTGCACACGAAATCATGGTAAAACTCCTTGTATGATATTTTTTTATCTCACTCGAGTTGTGTTCTGATTATGAGGGGGTCACTGATGAATTTGCTATCACAAAAAAGTTTGAGAACCCCTGGCCTAGTGGTTAGGGAAGGGTTAGCTAACATGCTAAGTATCCTAACCATCCTTTTTAATTTTCACATGTAGCGAGCGAAGTGTTCGTGTTGTCCAACCAACATGCATAGTAGCTGAGTCAGACAATATAGTTTTCATGTTTCATAATTATCCTATTTCTCAGTGACACTTTTTTTGCTCATATTGAGTGATAAGACTGAGCTATTTAAAAACACTTTTTCAACATTTCAAGATAGCAGTTAGTTCAGTTTGATCTTATTAAAGACAGCTGTATATTCTTTTTTTTGACCCAAAAATATTCTGTTCACGCCCACTTTTTTTGCACTATGTTTGAAGGCTGTCAGCTTCTTCTCAGGAGGAGAATCACTTAGCCTTTCAACTAATTTTCAAATGATAGGATGCCTATTTAAAAACACTTTTTCAACATTTCAAGATAGCAGTTAGTTCAGTTTGATCTTATTAAAGACAGCTGTATCATTTTTTTATTCATTTTGACATATTGTTTGGGACCACTTTTTTTGCTCTGTTTGAAGACTGTCAGCTTCTTCTCAGGAGGAGAATCACTTAGCCTTTCAACTAATTTTCAAATGATAGGATGCCTATTTTAAAACACTTTCTCTACATTTCAAGATAGCAGTTAGTTAATTTTGAGCATATCAAAGACAGCTGCAACTTTATTTTATTAATTTTCACAATGTTTTTTTTTTACCCAAAATGATTCTAAGTCCACAGTCTCTGTCATTGAACTATGTTGAGCCGTGTGCCTGGTGATTGAACAGGTTACCAGGTGTGTTTTTGAATATAGTTCTTAATGGCTTCAGTGGTGTGCTGGGGTCCATTGCTTGCTAAGGGGGAACCTCCCACCCGGGTTCAGCCAACAGGGGGCGCACCCAACCCCTCTAGTAAAACTGAATGTCTCTCTCTCTCTCTCTCTCTCTCAGGCTATGAAAAAAGCCCCACCTCCTCTCGCTCAGCCATTCTAACAGTGGAAGCCAGGATCTGTGAGAAACTATGATAATAAACTGTGAACAATAATGAAGCCATGTTTGTCTGTGTGAGTGAGGATTTATTATTTAATTGTGTGATAACTTTAATTCTGTGATACCTTTATGTAATACATCCTCTGTTTCCTAACTGAATAAACATTTTAAGATAGCAGATGGTTCAGTCTGATCATCTCATGTACTGTTGGAACTTTATTTTAATTTTAATTTTTTTATGACAAATTCCAGAGCCTCTGTGTACATTTGTACACATTTTTTCCCCCACTCTCTACTTTGTACAATGACAGAGAAAGTGGGACTCTGTCATTTTTTCTGACAAGTTCTCTCATTGATCTCAGGTTCAGCCACCAAGGGGGTCACCCACCCTCCATGAAAACTTTCATAGGCTCTCTTTCACTCAGTAATCATGTAACAAGTGGACAGGCTCCCAGAGGCAGGGCAATCAAAGGCTCCAAGTCACTGAAGTGCCCATCAGCCCAGCCATTGTTATTATTCCTACCAGCCGTTCTACATGCAAACAATTTAAAACACTATAGTAAAAATTATTTATATTTTCTAGTCTGAGAGGTTCTGAATAGAACCTGTTTCCAAACAGTATGAATAATAACAATGGCCGGGCTGATGGGCAGTTCAGTGAGTTGGAGCTTTTGATTGCCCTGCCTCTGTATTACTGAATGAAAGAGAGCCCAGCCCTGAAATGAATCACCCTGATGATCCTCTAACCTCAACATAACAATGACGTAGGCAACCACCTTGGATGGACAATCAATGCAAGGTGTTAATCTCATCTCCTGAATGATCAATTTAACACAACTTTAAACCCAGGTTTTTTTCTTGTTTCGATATTTAAATGTTGAAAAAGGGTTGTGCCTATCTGAGTGTGTATATATAATGGCCTTCTCCAGAGAAGTCATTCTCAATAGAACTTTATACTGAGAGAGAACACACTTCCAAGGAGCTGATTTTGGATTGTTACCTTTGCTGTATTCTGAAAACATTTTGTTGAGAAATTACTTGGAGCAAGATGGCATCTGCTACTGGTTCAAGGTAAGATATCTCTTTATTCATTCAATATATATATTACTGTAATTGTCTTGCTGTTAATAAAAATGTTATTAGTAGTTCTGCCAGACTTAGGAAGGTTGGAATTAGGGCAGCAGGCAATGTATTCCTATTGGAAGAGATTTAGAGGTCAAGGCTGCACCCTGTTCTAACTCTTAAGGAGATCCGAAGTTCCAGGGTGTAAGCTATACTCTCATGCCCAGAGAGAGGGATTTACCCGGGCAAAGTAGTAGAGGTTTAGAGGCCTGGAGGTCCATAGTTCAAGGGTGTAAGCTATACTCTCATGCCCAGAGAGAGGGATTTACCCGGGCAAAGTAGTAGAGGTTTAGAGGCCTGGAGGTCCATAGTTCCAGGGTGTAAGCTATACTCTCATGCCCAGAGAGAGGGATTTACCCGGGCAAAGTAGTAGAGGTTTAGACGCCTGGAGGTCCATAGTTCCAGGGTGTAAGCTATACTCTCACGCCCAGAGAGAGGGATTTCTGTCTGTCTGTCTGTCTGTCTGTCTGTCTGTCTGTCTGTCTGTCTGTCTGTCTGTCTGTCTGTCTGTCTGTCTGTCTGTCTGTCTGTCTGTCTGTCTGTCTGTCTGTCTGTTCAGTAACACCTCCTAACCTGCCTGCCTGCCTGCCTGCCTGCCTGCCTGCCTGCCTGCCTGCCTGCCTGCCTGTCTGTCTGTCTGTCTGTCTGTCTGTCTGTCTGTCTGTCTGTCTGTTCAGTAACACCTCCTAACCTGCCTGCCTGCCTGCCTGCCTGCCTGCCTGCCTGCCTGCCTGCCTGTCTGTCTGTCTGTCTGTCTGTCTGTCTGTCTGTTCAGTAACACCTCCTAACCCTAACCTGTCTGTCTGTCTGTCTTGTCTGTTCAGTAAAAAAATGTAAAATGTAAATGTAACACCTCCTAACCCTAACCTGTCTGTCTGTAGGAGACTGGGAGTAGATCTGGGGGAGACTGACGTCTACCAGGATTCTAATGGAGGTGAGGAAGAGGAGGAGGATGATGATGGTGGTAGTGATGGTTCTGTGTGACCCCTGACCTGACCTCTTGTCTCCATAGAAACGCGTATCCAGATCCAGGAGTCGGTCAGAGGGAGAGACGATTATACTGGATACACCGGGTGTACACCGTTTAGATAATACTGGATACACCGGGTGTACACCGTTTAGATTATACTGGATACACCGGGTGTACACCGTTTAGATTATACTGGAAACACCGGGTGTACACCGTTTAGTTTATACTGGATACACAGGGTGTACACCGTTAAGTCTATTCTGGATACACCGGGTGTACACCATTTAGTTTATACTGGATACACCGGGTGTACAACGTTTAGTTTATTCTGGATACACTGGGTGTACACCGTTAAGTCTATACCGTGTACACTGGGTGTACACCGTTTAGATTATACTGGATACACCGGGTGTACACCATTACGTTATACTGAATACACCGGGTGTACACCGATAATTTATACTGGATACACCGGGTGTACACCGATAATTTATACTGGATACACCGGGTGTACATGTTAAGATTATACTGGGTACACCGGGTGTACACCGTTTAGTTTATACTGGATACACCGGGTGTAAACCGTTTAGATTATACTGGATACACCAGGTGTACACCGTTTAGTTTATACTGGATACACCTGGTGTACACCGTTAGTTTATAATGGATACACCGGGTGTACACCGTTTAGTTTATACTGGTTACACCGGGTGTACACCGATTATTTATATTGGATACACCGGGTGTACACCGTTTAGTTTATACTGGATACACCGGGTGTACATAGATAACTATGTGTGTGTGTGTGTGTGTGTGTGTGTGAGACGTCAGAGACTCTGCCATCTGTTTCTCTCGCTAAAACACACTGACCAACGCATGTTACCTAGACACACACTACTGAGTTGGGTCTATTAACACAGCTGTGAGTTGTTATTTTTTTCATTTTTTCATTTTTGACAAAATGAGCAGTCCTGGAAGTGACAGATTTTGACTCATATTGAGTGATAAGACTGAGCTATTTAGAAAATCCCTTAGCCTTTCGACTAATTTTGGGTTAGTTGGACTAATTTTGGGTTAGTTCTCTCAAGAAGAACTAACCAATCTCGACATGACAGAAAGTAAGACAGGGAAACCAATCTCAACATGACAGAAAGTCAGACAGGAGAACCTATTTCAACATGACAGAGAGTCAGTCAGGAGTCCCTGACCTTATCTTCTCTCAAGAAGATGTCTGGTAGGCCCATTTAAATACCTTTTTTGGACATTTCAAGATAGCAGATGTTTGAGTTGGGTCTATTAACACAGCTGTGTGTTGTTAATTTTTTAATTTTTGACAAAATGAGCAGTCCTGGAAGTGACAGATTTTGACTCATATTGAGTGATAAGATTGAGCTATTTAAAAACACTTTTCAACATTTCAAGATAGCAGTTAGTTAAGTTTGATCTTATTAAAGACAGCTGTATATTCTTTTTTTTTTTACCCAAAATATTCTATGTTCACGCCCACTTTTTTTGCACTATGTTTGAAGGCTGTCAACTTCTTGTCAGGAGGAGAATCACTTAGCCTTTCAACTAATTTTCAAATGATAGGATGCCTATTTTAAAACACTTTCTCTACATTTCAAGATAGCAGTTAGTTAATTTTGAGCATATCAAAGACAGCTGCAACTTTATTTTATTAATTTTCACAATGTTTTTTTTTACCCAAAATTATTCTAAGTCCACAGTCTCTGTCATTGAACTATGTTGAGCCGTGTGCCTGGTGATTGAACAGGTTACCAGGTGTGTTTTTGAATATAGTTCTTAATGGCTTCAGTGGTGTGCTGGGGTCCATTGCTTGCTAAGGGGGAACCTCCCACCCGGGTTCAGCCAACAGGGGGCGCACCCAACCCCTCTAGTAAAACTGAATATCTCTCTCTCTCAGGCTATGAAAAAAGCCCCACCCTCCTCTCGCTCAGCCATTCTAACAGTGGAAGCCAGGCTCTGTGAGAAACTATGATAATAAACTGTGAACAATAATGAAGCCATGTTGTCTGTGTGAGTGAGGATTTATTATTTAATTGTGTGATAACTTTAATTCTGTGATAACTTTATGTGATCCATCCTCTGTTTCTTAACTGAATAAACATTTTAAGATAGCAGTTGGTTCAGTCTGATCATCTCATGTACTGTTGGAACTTTATTTTAATCCTTTTTCACTATTTTTTTTTATTTTTTTTTATGACAAATTCCAGAGCCTCTGTATACATTTGTACACATTTTTTTCCCCTCTCTCTACTTTGTACAATGACAGAGAAAGTGGGACTCTGTCATTTTTTCTGACAAGTTCTCTCATTGATCTCAGGTTCAGCCACCAAGGGGGTCACCCACCCTCCATGAAAACTTTCATAGGCTCTCTTTCACTCAGTAATCATGTAACAAGTGGACAGGCTCCCAGAGGCAGGGCAATCAAAGGCTCCAAGTCACTGAAGTGCCCATCAGCCCAGCCATTGTTATTATTCCTGTAAAAAACCTGGGTTTAAAGTTGTGTTAAATTGATCATTCAGGAGATGAGATTAACACCTTGCATTGATTGTCCATCCAAGGTGGTGCCTACGTCATTGTTATGTTGAGGTCAGAGGATCATCAGGGTGATTCATTTCAGGGCTGGGCTCTCTTTCATTCAGTAATACAGAGGCAGGGCAATCAAAGGCTCCAACTCACTGAACTGCTCATCAGCCCAGCCATTGTTATTATTCATACTTTTCAGAACCTCTCAGACTAGAAAATATAAAATAAAATTTACTATAGTGTTTTAAATTGTTTGCATCTGTGACAACTTTCAACTTTCTCTCTCTCTCTCTCTCTCTCTCTCTCTCTCTCTCTCCTCTCTCTCTCTCTCTCTCTCTCTCTCTCTCTGAAAAAAGACAACAGACATGACATTGACTCCTGAGTGATGAACTGTTGCCCACTCTATAGTCACCCTGGTTATTATATTTCCATGCAAGGTTGTTGCCTAGGTGATTGAAGTTGACACATCATCAGAGTCATTACAGTTTTTCTCAATTGCCTAAAACACAATTTCTGAAACCTTGCTCCATTTCCTGAAAACATTAAACACAAAACCTCATTCTTCAAGCCTAATTTTATATAACCTCTGACTCCTCTCCTCTCCTCATCTTCAAGCACTATTACATAAACTCTAACTCCTCTCGCAAAATGAAACATTCACCTCAAAACAGTTTTACCTGTGTTCCAAATCAAACACTGCTCTCAAATCATAAACAAAAGTGATCAAAATGATATACACTCTCAAGCAGTCAGTAAACAATACACCGAAAAATAGAAACACATTGTTCAAACATACAAAATTCTCAGGGAGAAGTACATTTTTAATCTAAAAAAAAAATCATATTTTTCCGTCATTGTCTTTTGATGAACGAAAACAATGTTCTATCATAGTAGCTCAAAATTGATCAGAAATATTGTCCCTCCTGAGGCAACGGGGAAGAAGCCTCTTGTGTGCCCTATCCAGCCCTGACATGATTCCTCACCTATATCACCACAGGATAAATCCATGGCTTGCAGCAGATTACTCTGGTGGAGGGTTGTCTATCATACACTGTCCATCTCCAAGAGGAGAAAAAACTCCTCAATTGGATTCAGGAAAGGCGGAGTATGGAGGGAGGTACAAGTTCATAAAACTGCCCATTGATGTTAAACCAATTCCCTTACCTGAGGCAGCTCGCTGGAAACTGACATAGTGTGGGACAATCACATAGGTGGGGATGGGATTCTCATTTAGGCTCTAGACCCTGCTGCTCTTGAACCTGCTGCTCAAATAAAATATATCTTAGATTGGCCATAAATGTTAGAAGGTGCTGGGTGTTATATGGCCCGAGTGTAACATGGTGATGTAGAACACCATGGTTGCTGATAGCAGCACAGATTGTGACATTGCCACCTCGTTGACCAGGGACTTCAACAATGGCCCCGCTGTCCAATCATGACAGATTTTGACTCATATTGAGTGATAAGACTGAGCTATTAGAAAATCCCTTAGCCTTTCGACTAATTTGGGTTAGTTGGACTAATTTTGGGTTAGTTCTCTCAAGAAGAACTAACCAATCTCAACATGACAGAAAGTAAGACAGGGAAACCAATCTCAACATGACAGAAAGTAAGACAGGAGAACCTATTTCACATGACGAGATTAAAGTCAGTCAGGAGTCCCTGACCTTATCTTCTCTCAAGAAGATGTCTGGTAGGCCCATTTAAATACCTTTTTTGGACATTTCAAGATAGCAGATGTTTGAGTTGGGTCTATTAACACAGCTGTGAGTTGTTAATTTTTTCATTTTTTCATTTTTGACAAATGAGCACTCCTGGAAGTGACAGATTTAGACTCATATTGAGTGATAAGACTGAGCTATTTAGAAAATCCCTTAGCCTTTCGACTAATTTTGGGTTAGTTGGACTACTTTTGGGTTAGTTTCTCTCAAGAAGAACTAACCAATCTCAACATGACAGAAAGTAAGACAGGGAAACCAATCTCAACATGACAGAAAGTAAGACAGGAGAACCTATTTCAACATGACAGAGAGTCAGTCAGGAGTCCCTGACCTTATCTTCTCTCAGAAGATGTCTGGTAGGCCCATTTAAATACCTTTTTGGACATTTCAAGATAGCAGATGTTTGAGTTGGGTCTATTAACACAGCTGTGAGTTGTTAATTTTTTCATTTTTTCATTTTGACAAAATGAGCAGTCCTGGAAGTGGACAGATTTGACTCTATTGAGTGATAAGATTGAGCTATTTAAAAACACTTTTCAACATTTCAAGGTAGCAGTTAGTTCAGTTTGATCTTATTCTCTTGACGTTACCCTAGGATAGGGGGCGCCACAGCGCATTTTGAAAAAAAAATCGTTCCCATTTTCAACGGCCTACTAATCAAAGTCCGAAGCTAGGACATGCATATACTTATTTTATATGGATAGAAAACAACCCTAAATTTTCTAAAACTGTTTGAATGGTGTCTGTGAGTATAACAGAACTCGTATGGCAGTCAAACCCCGATACCGATTGAAACCAGGAAGTGGGAATCTGAATTGTCGACTCGACTTCCACAGCCTTACCTATAATTCACAACGTGAAAAAAATGATAATTGAGCACTTTCCAGTGCTTCCACTAGATGTCCCCAGTCTTTACAAAGTGTTTGAGGGTTCTGCGGTCGAAACTCAGTGAAAGAGACGATGTGGCAATTGGTCACTGTAGTAGGGCCATCAGCAATTGTGACGTCGGCGGCCGTGTCTGCCCCACCTTTGGAAACCTTTTGAAACACAATGAAATCGTCCCACTCGAATCTGATTGGCTCTCTTGTTGAAACAGGCCCTGACGAGTATTTATACAACGTTTGACATGTTTGAACGAACCCTAACTAATAGCAAACAGTCATTTTGCGTTAGCCAGGTGGCCGCGCACGGATCAACATTTGATTACAGCCTTAGGACGCGCTAACAACAAGAAGCTAATGGAACATAAAGCATGGACTTTTTCGACCGAAAATACATTTGTCATGGACCTGGAATATCGGGAAGTGCTTTCTGATGAAGACAACTAAAGGTGAGGGATTATTGGCGATATTATACAATATCAGAGTGATTTGCAATTGTTCAAAGATGGCGCCGAGCTAGGCTTTCGAGCTCGTTTTCTGGGTATCGCATCCCCGTTGATCTCAAAGTGTGATTACCCTGTAAAGTTAATTTAAATCTGTTATGACAGGTGTTTTCAAGAGATGTTTCATCTATAAATCTTAGATTGGACAAATTATAAAAAAAAAAAAATCGTTTTCGAATAGTAATTTATAAATTGTAGCACTGTTTTCCCGGACGCATTTTATGGGAAAATAGTTAGTCAACGGCAGGTGCCGATGTAAAATGCTGTTTTATATAGAAATATGACCCTTTATTGAACAAAAGATTGCATGCTGTGTGTAACATGATTCCTAGGTGTGTCATCTGATGAAGTTTGTAAAAGGTTAGTGCTGCCATTTAGCTGTTTTTTGGTTATATGTGATGCATGTGCTTGGTTGGAAAATTCATATGATGCATATTTTACAAAGTACTCCTCTAACATAATCTAATATTGTGCTTTTCCTGTAAACCTTTTTGAAATCGGACAACGAGGGTCGATTCAAGAGAGGGGTATCTAATAAAACGATATGAGACAGCCCTATATTGAAAAAAGATATATATTGAATTTCGTTATGCTAATGTCGCTAGGAGTATGCGCAAGAGGTTTTAAAGACAGCTGTATCATTTTTTTATTCATTTGACATATTGTTTTTTGGACCACTTTTTTGCTATGTTTGAAGGCTGTCAGCTTTCTTCAGGAGGAAGAATCACTTAGCCTTTCAACTAATTTTCAAATGATAGGATGCCTATTTAAAAAACACTTTTTCAACATTTCAAGATAGCAGTTAGTTCAGTTTGATCTTAATTAAGACAAATGAATCCACTGTGTCTGCCTTTCCACTGTGAAGACAGGTTCTACTGCCCCCTGCTGTCTGTTGATGGTACTACTACTAGACACAGCGGCAGAATACATTAAACTAGACATTTGTTTTCATCTCAAAACCAGAGAGCAACCGCTGTCCGGTGAAGTCCACACAAAGCTATTGCATGTAACCAAACAGTTAGGGACCTGCAGCACGGTCAAAGCAAAATATATGTTTCAGACATTTTAGGGACGACAAAACGACTATTGATTTAAAACGACACAGAGAGTTTCAGCACCTACAGTTACGATCTGTCTTTAATTTTGCCTTTTTTAAACCATAAATTTGGATTAGCACAGCTACACAGCTAGCACAGCTAACACAGCTAGCACAGCTAGCACAGCTAACGCAAGCTAACAACAGCTAACACAGCTAGCACAGCCAACACAATCACAGGAGCCAAATGCTCACTGGCTTCCCTTGCCTTCAACGCTACGGGCAGCAACAATGTTATACTCTTTATGTCCGACAGCATCAGACAGGACTGAGACAGACTGTTTCACTGTCCAGACAGCATCAGACAGGACTGAGACAGACTGTTTCACTGACCGGACAGCATCAGACAGGACTGAGACAGACTGTTTCACTGACCGGACAGCATCAGACAGGACTGAGACAGACTGTTTCACTGGCCAGACAGCATCAGACAGGACTGAGACTACCCCAAGACAACGTGTGTGAAGCAAGAGCTTCCTGTGACAACCGGAAGTTGTTAAAAACAGCTAGAGCTATTGTCATATGGCCACCTGCAGATAGTGGAAAATTACTCAACTCAACCATGTGTCATTCAGTCAATTATTAAGGTAGAGACTTTCTTATTCAGGATTCTGTTTATGTCTACCCCAAAGACAACGTGTGTTGAGTAAGAACTTCCTGTGACAACCGGAAGTGGTTTAAAAACAGCCTAGAGCTTTGTCATATTTCAACATGACGAGAGTAAAGTCAGTCAGGAATCCCTGACCTTGTCTCTCTCAAGATGTCTGGTAGGCCCATTTAAAGACTTTTTTGGACATTTCAAGATAGCAGATGTTTGAGTTGGGTCTATTAACACAGCTGTGAGCTGTTTTTTTTCATTTTTTCATTTTTGACAAAATGAGCAGTCCTGGAAGTGACAGATTTTGACTCATATTGAGTGATAAGACTGAGCTATTTAGAAAATGCCTTAGCCTTTCGACTAATTTTGGGAAAGTTGGACTAATTTTGGGTTAGTTCTCTCAAGAAGAACTAACCAATATCAACATGACAGAAAGTAAGACAGGGAAACCAATCTCAACATGACAGAAAGTAAGACAGGAGAACCTATTTCAACATGACAGAGAGTTATTCAGGAGTCCCTGACCTTATCTTCTCTCAAGAAGATGTCTGGTAGGCCCATTTAAATACCTTTTTTGGACATTTCAAGATAGCAGATGTTTGAGTTGGGTCTATTAACACAGCTGTGAGTTGTTAATTTTTTATTTTTTAATTTTTGACAAAATGAGCACTCTTGGAAGTGACAGATTTTGACTCATATTGAGTGATAAGACTGCTATTTAAAAACACTTTTTCAACATTTCAAGATAGCAGTTAATTCAAGTGAGATCTTATTAAAGACAGCTGTATATTATTTTTTTGACCCAAAAATATTCTATGTTCACGCCCACTTTTTTTGCACTATGTTTGAAGGCTGTCAACTTGTCAGGAGGAGAATCACTTAGCCTTTCAACTAATTTTCAAATGATAGGATGCCTATTTAAAAACACTTTTTCAACATTTCAAGATAGCAGTTAGTTCAGTTTGATCTTATTAAAGACAGCTGTATCATTTTTTATTCATTTTGACATATTGTTTGGGACCACTTTTTTTGCTCTGTTTGAAGACTGTCAGCTTCTTGTCAGGAGGAGAATCACTTAGCCTTTCAACTAATTTTCAAATGATAGGATGCCTATTTAAAAACACTTTTTCAACATTTCAAGATAGCAGTTAGTTCAGTTTGATCTTATTAAAGACAGCTGTATCATTTTTTATTCATTTTGACATATTGTTTGGGACCACTTTTTTTGCTCTGTTTGAAGACTGTCAGCTTCTTGTCAGGAGGAGAATCACTTAGCCTTTCAACTAATTTTCAAATGATAGGATGCCTATTTAAAAACACTTTTTCAACATTTCAAGATAGCAGTTAGTTCAGTTTGATCTTATTAAAGACAGCTGTATCATTTTTTTATTCATTTTGACATATTTTTTTTTCTCTGTCATTGAACCATGTTGAGCCGTGTGCCTGGTGATTGAACAGGTTACCAGGTGTGTTTTTGAATATAGTTATTAATGGCTTCAGTGGTGCTGGGGTCCATTGCTTGCTAAGGGGGAACCTCCCACCCGGGTTCAGCCAACAGGGGGCGCACCCAGCCCCTCTAGTTAAACTGAATGTCTCTCTCTCTCTCTCTCAGGCTATGAAAAAAGCCCCACCTCCTCTCGCTCAGCCATTCTAACAGTGGAAGCCAGGATCTGTGAGAAACTATGATAATAAACTGTGAACAATAATGAAGCCATGTTGTCTTTGTGAGTGAGGATTTATTATTTAATTGTGTGATAACTTTAATTATGTGATCCATCCTCTGTTTTAACTGAATAAACATTTTAAGATAGCAGTTGGTTCAGTCTGATCATCTCATGTACTGTTGGAACTTTATTGAATCCTTTTTCACAATTTTTTTTTTTTTTTTTATGACAAATTCCAGAGCCTCTGTATACATTTGTACACATTTTTTCCCCACTCTCTACTTTGTACAATGACAGAGAAAGTGGGACTCTGTCGTTTTTCTGACAAGTTCTCTCATTGATCTCAGGTTCAGCCACCAAGGGGGTCACCCACCCTCCATGAAAACTTTCATAGGCTCTCTTTCACTCAGTATCATGTAACAAGTGGACAGGCTCCCAGGGCAGGGCAATCAAAGGCTCCAAGTCACTGAAGTGCCCATCAGCCCAGCCATTGTTATTATTCCTACCAGCCGTTCTACATGCAAACAATTTAAAACACTATAGTAAAAATTATTTATATTTTCTAGTCTGAGAGGTTCTGAATAGAACCTGTTTCCAAACAGTATGAATAATAACAATGGCTGGGCTGATGGGCAGTTCAGTGAGTTGGAGCCTTTGATTGCCCTGCCTCTGTATTACTGAATGAAAGAGAGCCCAGCCCTGAAATGAATCACCCTGATGATCTTCTAACCTCAACATAACAATGACGTAGGCAACCACCTTGGATGGACAATCAATGCAAGGTGTTAATCTCATCTCCTGAATGATCAATTTAACACAACTTAAACACAGGGTTTTTTCTTGTTTCGATATTTAAATGTTGAAAAGGGTTGTGCCTATCTGAGTGTGTATAATGGCCTTCTCCAGAGAAGGCCTTCCAGAGAAGGCCATTATTCTCAAAGAACTTTATACTGAGAGAGAACACACTTCCAAGGAGCTGATTTGGATTGTTACCTTTGCTGTATTCTGAAAAAATTTAGTTGAGAAATTACTTGGAGCAAGATGGCATCTGCTACTGGTTCAAGGTAAGATATCTCTTTATTCATTCAATTATATATTACTGTAATTGTCTTGCTGTTAATAAAAATGTTATTAGTAGTTCTGCCAGACTTAGGAAGGTTGGAATTAGGGCAGCAGGCAATGTATCCTATTGAAAGAGATTTAGAGGTCAAGGCTGCACCCTGTTTTAACTCTTAAAACCTCTACGGGCCACGGTGGCAGTATTGAGAATTTTGAAAAAAATACGTGCCCATTTTTAACTGCCTCCTACACCAACTCAGAAGCTAGGATATGCATATTATTAACACATTCGGATAGAAAACACTCTGAATTTCTAAAACAGTTTGAATGGTGTCTGTAGTATAAAAACTCATATTGCAGGCAAAAACCTGAAAAATAGATTAAAAAATGAGAATTTAGTGGCTGTACTATTTAGTGTCATTGTTTATTAGATACCATAGTGAGAAAGGATTCAGTTCGCAACTCCTACGGATTCCACTAGATGTCAGCGATCTTATAAAGTTGTTTGAAGCTTCCATGATTAACAGGGAGCAAATTAGAATGCATTGAAGTTGATGTCCGTGGGATGTCGTCACTTCCATTATGGCCTGCACCTGCGCATCATGAGACACGAGACATTTTTAAAAACGTTTTTCTAGACCAGGTGAAGTCGGGTTGAAACATTACTGATGTTCACGTTAAAAATGGCTCTAAAGATTGATGCTAAACAACGTTTGACATGTTTGAACAAACATAAATAGATTATTTTTGTAACTTTTTTAACTTTTTGCCGTGATTTCACACACCCCCTCCGCGCTACTTTTAGTAGCCACCGAAGCGCTAACAACATGGAACAACTTGGAGTTATTTGGACATCAATTATGAACTTTGTCAAAAGAAACCACATTTGTTGTGGACCTGGAATTCCTGGAACTGCCAATGGATGAAGATAATCAAAGGTAATGGATTATTGACAATAGTATATTGATATTACATGGTTACAAGATGATGCTAAGCTAATTTAGCTATTTCTTAGCACAGCACCTGGTTTATTGCAACTTGTGATTTCCCAGTAAAGTTATTTTGAAATCTGGCAAGACAGTATCATTTACGAAATGTTAAACTATAATTATTTGAATGACAATATTATAATTACCAATGTTTTTGAATAGTAATTTTGAAAATTGTAACGTTGTTCACCGGAAGCATTTCAGAGAAGAAAAAAAATCAGAATTTCACCGCTACTGTAAATGCGGTTTTGGATATAAATATGAACTTGATGGAACAAAAAATGCATGTATTGTATAACATAATGTCCTAGGAGTGTCTCTGATGGAGATTGTCAAGGTTGGTGCATAATTTTAGCTGGTTTCTGCTTTTGGTGACGCTGACCTTGAATTGAAAATGGATGTTTGTACTTTTGGCTATGTGTCCTAACATAATCTAACACTTATGCTTTTGCCGTAAAGCCTCTTTGAAAATCGAAAACAGTGGTTAGATTAAGGAGTGTTATCTTTAAATGGTGTAAAATAGTTGATTGTTTGAGAAATTGAAATTATTAGTTTTTGATGTTTTGAATTTCCAGCCTTGCTAGCCGTCTCAGGGTTCATTGCTAACCGTGGCCTCAACAGGTTAGTATTGTTGGTTTAGAGCTTGTATTCAGCATTTGACAGTAAGGTCACCTGTTGTATTTGGCACATGTGACAAATTTAAATTTGATTTGTTTGGTAATAATGTATCCATTATTGTAATATTGCTATTCATTGTAAATGTTGGAGATCTATGTATCCATTATTGTAATATTGCTATTCATTGTAAATGTTTGGAGGTCTATGTATCCATTATTGTAATAGCTATTCATTGTAAATGTTTGGAGGTCTATGTAGCCGTTATTGTAATATTGCTATTCATTGTAAATGTTTGTAGGTCTATGTATCATCATGATTGTAATATTGCTATTCATTGTAAATGTTTGTAGGTCTATGTATCCATTATTGTAATATTGCTATTCATTGTAAATGTTTGTAGGTCTATGTATCCATTATTGTAATATTGCTATTCATTGTAATGTGTGTTGTCTATGTATCCATTTGTATATTGCTATTCATTGTAAAGTTTGGAGGTCTATGTATCCATTATTGTTATTGCTATTCATTGTAAATGTTTGGAGGTCTATGTATCCTTTATTGTAATATTGCTATTCATTGTAAATGTTTGGAGGTCTATGTGTATTATTGTAATATTGCTATTCATGTAAATGTTTGGAGGTCTATTATCCATTATTGTAATATTGCTATTCATTGTAAATGTTTGGAGGTCTATGTATCCATTATTGTAATATTGCTTCATTGTAAATGTTTTAGGTCTATGTATCCATTATTGTCTATGCTTCATTGTAAATGTTTGTAGGTCTATGTATCCATATTGTAATAT
>NW_021822911.1:8441021-8554433 GCF_901001165.1 Salmo trutta | reverse complement strand
GCCATGCGGTAGTAGAGAGAACAGTCTATGACTGGGGTGGCTGGGGTCTTTGACAATTTTTAGGCCCTTCCTCTGACATTGCCTGGTGTAGAGGTCCTGGATGGCAGGCAGCTTAGCCCAGTGATGTACTGGGCCGTATGCACTACCCTCTGTAGTGCCTTGCGGTCAGAGGCCGAGTAGTTGCATACCAGGCAGTGATGCAACCAGTCAGGATGCTCTCGATGTTGCAGCTGTAGAACCTTTGAGAATCTCAGGACCATATCAAATCTTTTAGTTTCCTGAGGGGGAATAGGCTTTGTCGTGCCCTCTTCACGACTGTCATGGTGTGTTTGGATCATTCTAGTTTGTTGTTGATGTGGACACCAAGGAACTTGAAGCTCTCAACCTGCTCCACTACAGCCCGTTGATGAGAATGGGCGGCTCGGTCCTCCTTTTCCTGTGGTCCACAATCATCTCCTTAGTCTTGGTTACGTTGAGGGATAGGTTGTTATTCTGGCACCACCTGGCTAGGTCTCTGACCTCCCCTATAGGCTGTCTCGTCGTTGTCGGTGATCAGGCCTACCACTGTTGTGTCGACTGCAAACTTAATGATTAGGTTGGAGTCGTGCCTGGCCATGCAGTCATGGGTGAACAAGGAGTACAGGAGGGG
The DNA here is from genome assembly GCF_901001165.1 of Salmo trutta. Classification (NCBI taxonomy): domain Eukaryota; kingdom Metazoa; phylum Chordata; class Actinopteri; order Salmoniformes; family Salmonidae; genus Salmo; species Salmo trutta. The sequence continues at coordinate 8,553,784 of NW_021822911.1, read as the reverse complement.
ACTGAGCACACACCCCTGGGGAGCTCCAGTGTTGAGGACCAGCGTGGCAGATGTGTTGCTACCTACCTCACCACCTGGCCCGTCAGGAAGTCCAGGATCCAGTTGCAGAGGGAGGTGTTTAGTCCCAGGATCCTTAGCTTAGTGATGAACTTTGAGGGTACTATGGTGTTGAACGCTGAGCTGTAGTCAATGAACAGCATTCTCACATAAGTGTTCCTTTTATCCAGGTGGGAAAGGGCAGTGTGGAGTGCAATAGAGATTGCATCATCTGTGGATCTGTTTGGGCGGTATGCAAATTGGAGTGGGTCTAGGGTTTCTGGGATAATGGTGTTGATGTGAGCCATTACCAACCTTTCAAAGCACTTCACAGCTACAGACGTGAGTGCGTGAGTCATTTAGACAGGTTGCCTTTGTGTTCTTGGGCACTGGGACTATGGTGGTCTTTTTGAAACTTGTTGGTATTACAGACTCAATCAGGGACATGTTGAAAATGTCAGTGAAGACACCTGCCAGTTGGTCAGCACATGCCAGGAGCACACATCCTGGTAATCCATCTGGCCCCGCAGCCTCGTGTATGTTATTTTTTATTTTTTACCCCTTTTTTTTCTCCCCAATTTCATGGTATCCAATTGGTAGTAGTGACAGTCTTGTCTCTTTGCTGCAACTCCCGTACGGACTCGGGAGAGGCAAAGGTCAAGAGCCATCCTCCAAAACACAACCCAACCTAGCCGCACTGCTTCTTGACACAATGCACATCCAACCCGGAAGCCAGCCACACCAATGTGTCGGAGGAAACACCGTACACCTGGCGACCTGGTCAGCGTGCACTGCGCCCGGCCCGACACAGGAGTCGCTAGTGCGCGATGAGACAAGGATATCCCTGCCGGCCAAACCCTCCCTAACCCGGACGATGCTGGGCCAATTGTGCACTGCCCCATGGGCCTCCCGGTCCTCGTGCGGCTGCGACAAAGCCTAGGCTCAAACCTCGAATCTCTGGTGGCACAGCTAGCACCTTAGACCACTGCGCCACCCGGGAGGCTAGCCTTGTGTATGTTGACCTGTTTAAAGGTCTTACTCACGTTGGCTACGGAGAGCATGATCACACAGTCGTCCGGAACAGCTGATGCTCTCATGCATGCCTCAGTGTTGCTTGCCTCGAAGCGAGCATAGAAGTGATTTAGCTGGACTGGTAGGCTCGTGTCACTGGGCAGCTCGCGGCTGTGCTTCCCTTTGTAGTCTGTAATAGTTTGCAAGCCCTGCCACATAAGACGAGCATCGGAGCCAGTGTAATATGATTCAATCTTAGCCCTGTATTGACACTTTGCCTGTTGATGGTTTGTCACAGGGCATAGCAGGATTTCTTATGAGCTTCCGGGTTAGAGTCCCGCACCTTGAAAGCGGCAGCTCTACCCTTTAGCTCAGTGCGAATGTTGCCTGTAATCCATGGCTTCTGGTTGGGGTATGTACATACAGTTACTGTGGGGACGACGTCCTTGATGCACTTATTGATAAAGCCAGTGACTGATGTGGTGTACTCCTCAATGCCATCGGAAGAATCCCGGAACATGTTCCAGTCTGTTCTAGCAAAACAGTCCTGTAGATTAGCATCTGCTTCATCTGACCACTTTTTTATAGACCGAGTCACTGGTGCTTCCTGCTTTCATTTTTGCTTATAAGCAGGAATCAGGAGGACAGAGTTGTGGCCGGATTTACCAAATGGAGGGCGAGGGAGAGCTTTGTATGCGTCTCTGTCTGTGGAGTAAAGGTGATCTAGAATTCTTTTCCCTCTGGATGCACATTTAACATGTTGATATAAATTTGGTAGAACTGATTTAAGTTTCCCTGCATTAGTCTCTGGCCACTAGGAGCACCGCCTCTGGGTGAGTGGTTTCCTGTTTGCTTATTTCCTTATACAGCTGACTGAGTTCCAGCTTTGTGAAATCATGTGAATTCCACTTGGCTGTTGACAGAGGGAGAGAGAACAGGTAGCCTAGTAGTGTAAAGTTGAGTAAACTATTAGTCTGTCCCTTTGCTTCTTGTCTCTCAACAACATTAGGAAAAGTCCAGCCTTGCAACTAAAGAATTTGCTGGTGTTGGGGAAAGAAATTGTAGTATTATGTGACTTTCTTCCACTGGGAGATCTGGTCATTATCTGATGTATTCAATTCTGAGTTTGCATCCCAATATTACACTTTATATACGTCATAGAATACTGAATATAACAAAACTGTTAGACATAGAAACACCGGGTTTTCTGCATTAAAAAAAAAAATGTTTATAAATGATTAAATTATGAAAAATAAGAATATCACTCCACCCGTGAGGCCACTAGATAATTTGACTGCAGGACAGGGCTACTACCACATCCCAGTTGAAAGCACCTTCTGACATGCATCAGTGTGCGATCTCATTCTTATGGCCACTCGTTGGAGTGGAGTAGTTTGTTCATAGCCATCCTCCTTTTGTCCGTGCAAAATTTTTTGCTATAGTATCGATTAAATGTAAAATGAGAGGCTTTCATTGACAAACAGAAAAAAAGCTGCAGTGCTTTGTAGCAAAGAGGTGAGCGTACAACGTACAGTATGTTGTCGTGTACTTATATTGCTGTAGATCTAGGGATTGATACTGGCTGAACAGTATCATGTACCTCATCAGTGTAATTAAAGCATATACAACAGCCATTGTTAATAGGAACTGTGTCAGGGCTAACGAGTTAGCAGATTGTCTCTCAGATGGTCTCATCGGTATCATTCATTCATGTTTCTGAAACAAGTGGGCGGGCTGGCATAACGCAATGACTGATGCAAGGACAGAGGGATGGATTGCCTGGCACTGTAATGCTGTTGATGTCTCTGAACTGTCATGCTCTTAGTGCCTGATGTTACATAAGACTGGTAACGTCATTGTGGCTCTATGTCACACTGTCACAGCCACTGATTGTCCTTAGTGCTTGTGATTCCAGACTGGAACCTGTGTGTTGTGTTGGGTATCACACTACAGGACAGGACATGATGTACAGGTACGTCTACAGATAAAAACACCCATCTGCCAGCAGCCATTACATTACATTTAGCATTTCACGTGTGTGTGTGGGGTGTGTGTGTGTGTGGTGTGTGTGTGTGTGTGTGTGTGTGGGTGTGTGTGTGTGTGTGTGGTGTGTGTGGTGTGTGTGTGTGGGTGTGTGTGTGTGTGTGTGTGTGTGTGTGTGTGTCAAATCAAATGTTATTTGTTACATGCGCCAAATACAACAGTGAAATGCTTACTTACAAACTCTTTCCCAAAGATGTAGAGTTTTAGATAAAATGATAAAAAAAGCGAGAAATAAAACACACAAGCATGAAGCTATATACAAGGAGTACCAATACCATATCAATGTGCAGGGATACGTGGTAGTTGAGGTAAATATGTACATGTACAGGAGGCTGGGGCTCCCGAGTGGCACAGCGGTCTAAGGCACTGCATCTCAGTGCAAGAGGTGTCACTACAGTCCCTGGTTTGAATCCAGGCTGTATCACATCCGGCCGTGATTGAAAGTCCCATAGAGCGGCGCACAATTGGCCCGGTGTCGTCCGGGTTTGGCCGGGTAGGCTGTCATTGTGAATAAGAATTTGTTCTTAACTGACTTGCCTAGTTAAATAAAGGTTAAATAAATATACACTGCTCAAAAAAATAAAGGGAACACTTAAACAACACAATGTAACTCCAAGTCAATCACACTTCTGTGAAATCAAACTGTCCACTTAGGAAGCAACATGATTGACAATACATTTCTTTCACATGCTGTTGTGCAAATGGAATAGACAACAGGTGGAAATTATAGGCAATTAGCAAGACACCCCCAATAAAGGAGTGGTTCTGCAGGTGGGGACCACAGACCACTTCTCAGTTCCTATGCTTCCTGGCTGATGTTTTGGTCACTTTTGAATGCTGGCGGTGCTTTCACTCTAGTGGTAGCATGAGACGGAGTCTACAACCCACACAAGTGGCTCAGGTAGTGCAGCTCATCCAGGATGGCACATCAATGCGAGCTGTGGCAAGAAGGTTTGCTGTGTCTGTCAGCGTAGTGTCCAGAGCATGGAGGCGCTACCAGAAGACAGGCCAGTACATCAGGAGACGTGGAGGAGGCCGTAGGAGGGCAACCCAGCAGCAGGACCGCTCCCTCCGCCTTTGTGCAAGGAGGAGCAGGAGAAGCACTTCCAGAGCCCTGCAAAATGACCTCCAGCAGGCCACAAATGTGCATGTGTCTGCTCAAACGATCAGAAACAGACTCCATGAGGGTGGTATGAGGGCCCGACGTCCACAGGTGGGGGTTGTGCTTACAGCCCAACACCGTGCAGGACGTTTGGCATTTGCCAGAGAACACCAAGATTGGCAAATTCGCCACTGGCGCCCTGTGCTCTTCACAAATGAAAGCAGGTTCACAGAGCACATGTGACAGACGTGACAGAGTCTGGAGACGCCGTGGAGAACATTCTGCTGCCTGCAACATCCTCCAGCATGACCGGTTTGGCGGTGGGTCAGTCATGGTGTGGGGTGGCATTTCTTTGGGGGGCCGCACAGCCCTCCATGTGCTTGCCAGAGGTAGCCTGACTGCCATTAGGTACCGAGATGAGATCCTCAGACCCCTTGTGAGACCATATGCTGGTGCGGTTGGCCCTGGGTTCCTCCTAATGCAAGACAATGCTAGACCTCATGTGGCTGGAGTGTGTCAGCAGTTCCTGCAAGAGGAAGGCATTGATGCTATGGACTGGCCCGCCCGTTCCCCAGACCTGAATCCAATTGAGCACATCTGGGACATCATGTCTCGCCCATCCACCAATGCCACGTTGCACCACAGACTGTCCAGGAGTTGGCGGATGCTTTAGTCCAGGTCTGGGAGGAGATCCCTCAGGAGACCATCCGCCACCTCATCAGGAGCATGCCCAGGCGTTGTAGGGAGGTCATACAGGCACACACTACTGAGCCTCATTTTTACTTGTTTTAAGGACATTACATGAAAGTTGGATCAGCCTGTAGTGTGGTTTTCCACTTTAATTTTGAGTGTGACTCCAAATCCAGACCTCCATGGGTTAATAAATTGGATTTCCATTGATTATTTTTGTGTGATTTTGTTGTCAGCACATTCAACTATGTAAAGAAAAAAGTATTTAATAAGATTATTTCTTTCATTCAGATCTAGGATGTGTTGTTTAAGTGTTCCCTTTATTTTTTTGAGCAGTATATATATAAATATAATAATAAGAGTGAAAAGTAGCAGCAGTGCATATGCTGGGTGTGAGTCTGTGGTGGCGTGTGTGTGTGTGTATGTGACATCAGTATGCGTGAGTGTGTTATGTGTGTGTTGTGTGGTGGATAGAGACATGTGTATGTATATATAGCCAGTGCAGGTAGAGTCAGTACAGATAGTCTGAGAAGCTATTCAGCAGTCTAATTGCTTTCAAGATAGAAGCTATCTTGGAGCCTGTTGGTCTGAGACCCGTTGCTCCGGTAGCACAGAGAACAGTCCATGTGCTTAGGTGGCTGAAGTCTTTGGCAATTTCCTGGGCCTTCCTTAGACACCGCCTGGTATAAACGTCCAGGATGGCATGGAGTTCGGCCCCAGAGAAGTACTAGGCTGTCCGCACCACCCTCTGTAGAGCCTTGTGGTCAAGGGCGGTGCAGTTGCCATACCAGACGGCGAAGCAGCCAGTCAAGATGCTCTCATTGGTGCAGCTTTAGAACTTCTTGAGTATCTGAGGACCAAATCTGTGTGTGTGTGTGCGTCTTTTTTGTTATTGTTTTGTTTTGTTGTTGAAACAGAGGAGAGGAGACTCCGGCAGCGACGTCAGAAAATTGCAGTACATATTGTGCTGTTCTATCACGCATGCAATAATGTCAGAGGGAAAAACAGTGTTGGTTGTTTGCAGTAACTTCTTTGTTGTTGTAATCCCAAACGGATGTGGCAGTTTCACCAATTAAGGATTCCAGCTGTAGCCCTTTCCTGCAGTCAAATGACCTAGTGGCCTCAAAAAGGAGGATGGTTATGAACAAACCACTCCTACGAGTGGAGTACTTTTGTTTCAAAGTAGATTTGTTTGACTACCAAGAAACACTCTGTGTGACACTGATGTAGTCCTCTGCAGTAAAAGGTTTTTAAAGCAGGAGAAAGAGACGAGTTGGTGCACTGTTACCAGCCTTTACTCTTCAGCTGTATGGTTACACTTTCACATTACTGTACTATGCATCCTCTCTATTTTCGCTGCAGCACAAATCAGGATAGCTATGTCTGTCTATACAAAGGTCTTAGTCATGAATGTTTCAAGCTATTCACGTTGATTCAATCACTGCTATTCAATACGGAATCAACAAAGGTTTACACCACACACTGATTGCCAATCAGAGGATGGTGAACTGTCCCTTTGAACCAGGTGACTCAAATGCCTGAGTCATATGTGATCATATAACATTCAAAACCTCCTGAGATCAACAAGTTATCACATAGTCTTGAATGACAACTACAGGAATTTTGTAACTCTGGACGTCATTCATTTCTTTGATATTTTATTTTGAAAGAATATTTCAAATCCATTGCTCTGAGTCATAAGAGTTCATTGTATTTCAGTTGAATTAATTGTATTCACAAGTGCTGCTCCCATTGAGGAGCCTCTCTATCTATGTAAATAGTGTTGTGTATTTTTCCAGACCCTTAATAAAAAATTGTACTCTTCTGAATAGCAGGAGTCAGGCAAGTGGGCTGTGGACTTTCTTGACTTTTCTTGACGTCTTTTAGTTTGATTGACTCCACCAAGGGGCAAAGATATAATCCTGTCAACAGTTTAAATTATAGATTTGTTGCTTCAGAGTGCAATCATTTATGATGCTTACGCATTTGACCTTCACTGTCCTCAAGTCTCTGTCAGACCACATACAAACAGACATCTGTTGTTAGATGTTCGTTACAAATATGAAATATTAAATCAGTGACTTTCTATATATTTCTGTGTTGGTATCAAAGCAGAGCACAGCTTGTGTGAGCAGACAAAGGTGCTCAGGCAGCAGTCTGGAGGACTGGCTGCTGGCTGCTTGTCAACAACTTTTCAATACATCTATTTATGACCTTAGTTTAACTGTTGTACCCCATCAGAATGCAAAATATAATCTTGTTTAACTCCATTGTTTGTAAACAATGTGAATGTAAACAAACACTGTATAGCCTCAAAACATGGTTAAAACTATAACTTTGTGAATGTAAACAAACACTGTATAGCCTCAAAACATGGTTAAAACTATAACTTTGTGAATGTAAACAAACACTGTATAGCCTCAAAACATGGTTAAAACTATAACTTTGTGAATGTAAACAAACACTGTATAGCCTCAAAACATGGTTAAAACTATAACTTTGTGAATGTAAACAAACACTGTATAGCCTCAAAACAAGGTTAAAACTATAACTTTGTGAATGTAAACAAACACTGTATAGCCTCAAAACATGGTTAAAACTATAACTTTGTGAATGTAACAAACACTGTATAGCCTCAAACAATGTGAATGTAAACAAACACTGTATAGCCTCAAAACAATGTGATTGTAAACAAACACTGTATAGCCTCAAAACAATGTGAATGTAAACAAACACTGTATAGCCTCAAAACAATGTGAATGTAAACAAACACTGTATAGCCTCAAAACAATGTGAATGTAAACAAACACTGTATAGCCTCAAAACAATGTGAATGTAAACAAACACTGTATAGCCTCAAAACAATGTGAATGTAAACAAACACTGTATAGCCTTAAAACAATGTGAATGTAAACAAACACTGTATAGCCTTAAAACAATGTGAATGTAAACAAACACTGTATAGCCTCAAAACAATGTGAATGTAAACAAACACTGTATAGCCTCAAAACATGGTTAAAACTATAACTTTGTGAATGTAAACAAACACTGTATAGCCTCAAAACATGGTTAAAACTATAACTTTGTGAATGTAAACAAACACTGTATAGCCTCAAAACATGGTTAAAACTATAACTTTGTGAATGTAAACAAACACTGTATAGCCTCAAAACATGGTTAAAACTATAACTTTGTGAATGTAAACAAACACTGTATAGCCTCAAAACATGGTTAAAACTATAACTTTGTGAATGTAAACAATGTGAATGTAAACAAACACTGTATAGCCTCAAAACATGGTTAAAACTATAACTTTGTGAATGTAAACAAACACTGTATAGCCTCAAAACATGGTTAAAACTATAACTTTGTGAATGTAAACAAACACTGTATAGCCTCAAAACATGGTTAAAACTATAACTTTGTGAATGTAAACAAACACTGTATAGCCTCAAAACATGGTTAAAACTATAACTTTGTGAATGTAAACAAACACTGTATAGCCTCAAAACATGGTTAAAACTATAACTTTGTGAATGTAAACAAACACTGTATAGCCTCAAAACAATGTGAATGTAAACAAACACTGTATAGCCTCAAAACATGGTTAAAACTATAACTTTGTGAATGTAAACAAACACTGTATAGCCTCAAAACATGGTTAAAACTATAACTTTGTGAATGTAAACAAACACTGTATAGCCTCAAAACATGGTTAAAACTATAACTTTGTGAATGTAAACAACACTGTATAGCCTCAAAACATGGTTAAAACTATAACTTTGTGAATGTAAACAAACACTGTATAGCCTCAAAACATGGTTAAAACTATAACTTTGTGAATGTAAACAAACACTGTATAGCCTCAAAACATGGTTAAAACTATAACTTTGTGAATGTAAACAAACACTGTATAGCCTCAAAACAATGTGAATGTAAACGAACACTGTATAGCCTCAAAACATGGTTAAAACTATAACTTGTGAATGTAAACAAACACTGTATAGCCTCAAAACATGGTTAAAACTATAACTTTGTGAATGTAAACAAACACTGTATAGCCTCAAAACATGGTTAAAACTATAACTTTGTGAATGTAAACAAACACTGTATAGCCTCAAAACATGGTTAAAACTATAACTTTGTGAATGTAAACAAACACTGTATAGCCTCAAAACATGGTTAAAACTATAACTTTGTGAATGTAAACAAACACTGTATAGCCTCAAAACATGGTTAAAACTATAACTTTGTGAATGTAAACAAACACTGTATAGCCTCAAAACATGGTTAAAACTATAACTTTGTGAATGTAAACAAACACTGTATAGCCTCAAAACATGGTTAAAACTATAACTTTGTGAATGTAAAAAACACTGTATAGCCTCAAAACATGGTTAAAACTATAACTTTGTGAATGTAAACAATGTGAATGTAAACAAACACTGTATAGCCTCAAAACATGGTTAAAACTATAACTTTGTGAATGTAAACAAACACTGTATAGCCTCAAAACATGGTTTAAAACTATAACTTTGTGAATGTAAACAAACACTGTATAGCCTCAAAACATGGTTAAAACTATAACTTTGTGAATGTAAACAAACACTGTATAGCCTCAAAACATGGTTAAAACTATAACTTTGTGAATGTAAACAAACACTGTATAGCCTCAAAACATGGTTAAAACTATAACTTTGTGAATGTAAACAAACACTGTATAGCCTCAAAACAATGTGAATGTAAACAAACACTGTATAGCCTCAAAACAATGTGATTGTAAACAAACACTGTATAGCCTCAAAACAATGTGAATGTAAACAAACACTGTATAGCCTCAAAACAATGTGAATGTAAACAAACACTGTATAGCCTCAAAACAATGTGAATGTAAACAAACACTGTATAGCCTCAAAACATGGTTAAAACTATAACTTTGTGAATGTAAACAAACACTGTATAGCCTCAAAACATGGTTAAAACTAACTTTGTGAATGTAAACAAACACTGTATAGCCTCAAAACATGGTTAAAACTATAACTTTGTGAATGTAAACAAACACTGTATAGCCTCAAAACATGGTTAAAACTATAACTTTGTGAATGTAAACAAACACTGTATAGCCTCAAAACATGGTTAAAACTATAACTTTGTGAATGTAAACAATGTGAATGTAAACAAACACTGTATAGCCTCAAAACATGGTTAAAACTATAACTTTGTGAATGTAAACAAACACTGTATAGCCTCAAAACATGGTTAAAACTATAACTTTGTGAATGTAAACAAACACTGTATAGCCTCAAAACATGGTTAAAACTATAACTTTGTGAATGTAAACAAACACTGTATAGCCTCAAAACATGGTTAAAACTATAACTTTGTGAATGTAAACAAACACTGTATAGCCTCAAAACATGGTTAAAACTATAACTTTGTGAATGTAAACAAACACTGTATAGCCTCAAAACAATGTGAATGTAAACAAACACTGTATAGCCTCAAAACAATGATTGTAAACAAACACTGTATAGCCTCAAAACAATGTGAATGTAAACAAACACTGTATAGCCTCAAAACAATGTGAATGTAAACAAACACTGTATAGCCTCAAAACAATGTGAATGTAAACAAACACTGTATAGCCTCAAAACATGGTTAAAACTATAACTTTGTGAATGTAAACAAACACTGTATAGCCTCAAAACATGGTTAAAACTATAACTTTGTGAATGTAAACAAACACTGTATAGCCTCAAAACATGGTTAAAACTATAACTTTGTGAATGTAAACAAACACTGTATAGCCTCAAAACAATGTGAATGTAAACAAACACTGTATAGCCTCAAAACATGGTTAAAACTATAACTTTGTGAATGTAAACAAACACTGTATAGCCTCAAAACATGGTTAAAACTATAACTTTGTGAATGTAAACAAACACTGTATAGCCTCAAAACATGGTTAAAACTATAACTTTGTGAATGTAAACAAACACTGTATAGCCTCAAAACATGGTTAAAACTATAACTTTGTGAATGTAAACAAACACTGTATAGCCTCAAAACATGGTTAAAACTATAACTTTGTGAATGTAAACAAACACTGTATAGCCTCAAAACATGGTTAAAACTATAACTTTGTGAATGTAAACAAACACTGTATAGCCTCAAAACATGGTTAAAACTATAACTTTGTGAATGTAAACAAACACTGTATAGCCTCAAAACATGGTTAAAACTATAACTTTGTGAATGTAAACAAACACTGTATAGCCTCAAAACATGGTTAAAAAAACTTTGTGAAGTAAACAAACACTGTATAGCCTCAAAACATGGTTAAAACTATAACTTTGTGAATGTAAACAAACACTGTATAGCCTCAAAACATGGTTAAAACTATAACTTTGTGAATGTAAACAAACACTGTATAGCTCAAAACATGGTTAAAACTATAACTTTGTGAATGTAAACAAACACTGTATAGCCTCAAAACATGGTTAAAACTATAACTTTGTGAATGTAAACAAACACTGTATAGCCTCAAAACATGGTTAAAACTATAACTTTGTGAATGTAAACAAACACTGTAGCCTCAAAACATGGTTAAAACTATAACTTTGTGAATGTAAACAAACACTGTGTAGCCTCAAAACATGGTTAAAACTATAACTTTGTGAATGTAAACAAACACTGTATAGCCTCAAAACATGGTTAAAACTATAACTTTGTGAATGTAAACAAACACTGTATAGCCTCAAAACATGGTTAAAACTATAACTTTGTGAATGTAAACAAACACTGTATAGCCTCAAAACATGGTTAAAACTATAACTTTGTGAATGTAAACAAACACTGTATAGTCTCAAAACATGGTTAAAACTATAACTTTGTGAATGTAAACAAACACTGTATAGCCTCAAAACATGGTTAAAACTATAACTTTGTGAATGTAAACAAACACTGTATAGCCTCAAAACATGGTTAAAACTATAACTTTGATACCGTGGAAGGTCCTTGCATTCATGACTCTGTCTATAATTTTGAAAGTGGTTTCATTTCTCCAGTGCCATCCCTCATCCCTTTACTAAAACGTTGTTATGGTTCAAACTGCACATTACCATTGGCTACATCAGAGTGCTTCTGAGACAGGATGGAATAATTCACAAATGACAAGAGGAGAATCTACATAGTAAAGCACTCGTAGTACAAAATATCAATAACACCACTCTCAGTACAGATGCTATGACTCTACCTGACAGCCATGTGGTTGAAAATACAGTACATTCTTACCAGAGTGCCGTACCTTTAAAGAGATAGGGTGTGCTGTGGGGGACCATATGTTGTGTTGTCTCTCTTGTTTTGATGTGTGTTTTGTCCTATATTTATATTGTTTTTATTTTTAATCCCAGGCCCACGTCTCTGCAGGAGGCCTTTTGCCTTTTGGTAGGCCGTCATTGTAAATAAGAATTTGCTCTCAACTGACTTACCCAGTTAAATAAAGGTTCAATTAAATTGAACTAATTAAAAATAAATATGGTGAGAGGACACCAAGGGACTTTGCAGATCATAATGAGGTATGGGGTCATTAAGTGGGAGGGGAAAAGGGTGGGGGGGTGCTGTGACTGACCGAGAAAATGGGCGGAGGGCATGGGAAGGCAATGGGAGCAGTGCTTCCCAGGTCTGACATTGTGATGTCAGCGTAGTAATCTACCAATCAGCTGCATTCCCCAGTTGTCTCTCATTGTGGGTCATATGACCATAGAATTATGAATTAGAATACTAGAATAGTTATTTAATAGGATCTCTATACATATTATTCAGCTGGAGTGGACCGACAAACTCATTAGCTAGCTACATCGCCTCATGAGAAACAAAAGTCATTTCAGAAAATTAGTCAAATTAACCGCATGGGTGAGCTTACTTTCATTCAGAGCATAATTTAGTTACATGGAGAGTTTTTCTCCTGGAATTTCTATTTTGCATCAGGCTATGTCACTACATGCTGATTAGCTTTTAAAAGAAGATAATAAACTGTCTTTTCTCTGGGTATTGTTTTGTTATCTTGTCTGTGTAATTCAAGGACAAGTTGACTGAGTGTGATCGTGGAGGGAAGACACTGTGCTGAAAATATACATATAAATAGCAACTGTCAGGCCCATTGACTGCACTGATACAGGTGGAGACTGTTGTATTATTCATTACATGAGCTTGAAGCCACAACAGACAGTGAAGTCATATGTTTGTCCCACTCCATTAACAGTCAGCACGCCATTTTAATTTAGCCTTCTGGATTTGTAGGTATGTGGACTCCATACCACACAAATGCATTATAAGACAAGACAAACATGGGCATGCTAGGGGGAATGCTTTGACGTTGCCAGATTATCCAAATCGGAAAGAAGAATGACCTTGTTATATTGCTATGAGATTGAGTGTGTGCATTTATATGACGTTCATTTATATATTGTTAACAATTATGTGGTAATTCATTAATAGTTCACCACCCCAGTATTACAATCTAGTGATTAAAGAAGTGTTTACCTGGCTAGGTGGATCTACCGTTGACTGCAAGCTGTTGTTATTTTATTGTGATAAGTTATTATGATTGGGTGAAGCAGCCATGAATGCTCAGTGCTTACACATGAAGTGCAGTGATAGGGGGGGGAGTTGACTAGGATGGTGCCTCCCTGAAGGCTGCGGCAGGGCCGTGGCAGGATGTGACCCATGCCAGGGCCCCTAAGCGATATGCTGCTACCTCATCAACTGGAGCTGGGCTGACGGTCGCCAGCGTATGCTCTCGGCACTACAAGGGCATGGACTCTGGCGGGGGGATTAAGAGTGCACTGCCAGGGGTGGAAGAATGAGAGAGAAACAGAGTAGAGAGGGGGAGAAAGGAGAGAAAGAAGGGGAAGAGGAGAGAGCGAGTAGTAGGGAGGGAGAGAGTCCCCAAACAAGGAAGCCAGGGGAAAGAATACAAGCCACAGAGAGAGAGAGAGCTAGGTAAGGGTTAGTCACGTGTCAAACTCATTCCACAGAGGGCCAAGAGTCTGCAGGTTATCCCTCCACCCTTGTACTTGATAGATTAATTAAGGTCACTAATTAGTTAGGAACTCCCCTCACCTGGTTGTCTAGGTCTTTATTGAAAGGAAAACCAAAAAACCCGCAGACACTTGATGAATCGAATTTGACACCCCTAGGCTAGGACGTTGTTGACTGTGGAGTTACTGGAAAAAGACTGACTGAGGGAGAAAAAAAGAGCTAGACAGTGCCTAATTTGTAAATCAGGAGTTGCCGGAACAAGTGAGCACGAGAGGGGGGTGACCTGCATTGCATGCATATCATCACATTTGCGTAGTGGCATAGAGCAGTAAGTAGAGGCATTTACAGAAGTTGCCCACATGGGAAAGAAGGTTGTGGCCTAGGGTCCAGAAAATGTTTGGCCTTTTATAAACGCATTTAATGCGATTCTACGTCATTTTACGATTGGAGATTTTGGCACGCTCTTTGTAATGCTGCGTTCAAACAACTGGGAACTCGGAGCTGGGCAATCTACGACTTCAGACTTCAGGTGCGTTCAAGACAACTGCGAAATTGGGGAAAATAACGAGCTCAGACTGGAAAAATTTGTTTTGGATGGTCATCCAATTTGAAATTCCACCTCTGGCCTCTTCTAGAGCTCCGACTTTCCGACTGACGATCACTGACATCATGATTCGGCTTATTTTTTTCGAGTTCCAAGTTGTCTGAAAGCACAAAATGATCGAAATGACAGGCAATTTAGACACTGACAAACTGAGAATCTGAGATCAATGAAAACGACATTGAATCCATCAATATCCTAGGCCTATTTAATTTATTTCTCAACAGACAGCAGTACCATAACTTTGTCAAATGTATTTCAACCCTTTGCGCGCCTCTATAAGGACATTATGATTGCAATGCTGGAGAGATGAGAGTTGCAGGCTCATTTCTATCGGAGTAGAGAGCGGGAGAGATAATAGAAAGTGAATCTCATTGTAGTGAGAGATGGGGGGATTAAAGAAGAGGCAACTCTAAAGAACTTTGATCACGTTTATTAGAATCTTACATTGCAAAAATGTGACAATTATTTTTCATGCCAGAAGAGGTACCGGATCCGGACAAAACGAAACTGTTCCAAGACGGAGAGGTGCCAGATCCTGTTCCAGTAGGATCCGGCTAAAATTAAGCACTGGAGAGAGGGCAAGTGCTGAGCGATTAACCGAAATTTCGTATTTTTTTCTCCGGTTATTCAACAACTAATTGACCGATGTGGGTTCAATGACTTGAATTCCATTTAGTTCGTTATTTCTGTGATCCCAACGCGCCGTTTCTCCAGAGAGAAATCAAATCATTCACGAGAGAAATCAAGTCAAGAACTATGTGGGACACTGGGCTGAAGGGAGTTGTAGTTTTCATTAACCAAATATTCAACCTAGTTCAGCGCAGAAATGTCGTAATTAACTACATTAACCACGTTTTTATCAACAGTTTTTAATTTGTTCGTTCGACATGGTGGGATATTTTTGTCTGTAAAATTAATTATGCGAGAAATGGCGGTGGAAACGCCTTTATGCTCAAATATTTATGTCATTTCCATCATATCGAAGTAAACTTGTCACGCGATGATATTGAGTGTGGCCCTCCCACTACTACTCAGGAAACCATGCGTTTCTTAGGCAACAGATTAAGTATATTATGATGAATTTCACAGTGTTGAAAGGGCACGGTGATGAGCTTGGTGCTCCTTTCCAATAATATCGAGGGTCTTATTCTGGTGACACGATGCTCAACTGCCCTTTTGACAAATACAAATATCTTATCCAAATAATTGAATCATGTGTACTAGCCAGTGGCAACCCGTCATTCAGGGCAGGTGAGGCAGATGTCTTTCTTGCTATCACAAAAACATTGTGCCATCTGGTTTGCTTAATATAAGTATTTTGAAATTATTTTTACTTTAGCAATTCCATTTATTTTAAGTATATTTAAAACCAAATACTTTTAGACTTTTATTCCTGAGTGGCGCAGCGGTCCTAGGCAACTGCATCTCAGTGCAAGAGGTATCACTTCAGTCCCTGGTTTGAATCCAGGCTGTATCACATCCGGCCGTGATTGAGAGCCCATAGGGTGTCGCACAATTGACCCAGCGTCGTCCGGTTTGACCAGGGTAGGCCGTCATTGTAAATAATAAATATTTGTTCTTAACTGACTTTCCTAGTTAAATTAAAATAAAAATCTAATGACTGAAGTCGTATTTTACTGGGTGACTTCCACTACTACTAGAGTCATTTTCTATTAAGGTATCTTTCCTTTTACTCAACTATGACTATTGAGTACATTTTGCACCTCTGCAAGCTGGCGGTTCTTTCCAGCTCGGACAGAGAGAAACTTTTACGCCTGCTACTTTAGGTTAGATACACACAGACCGCATAAACCACATAGGAGATGTACACACACAACAATGAGAGAGGATAGAGACAGTTTGTGAAGTATGCCTTATCTCAGCCTGGTCTCATAGACTAGACGTAACATAGTAAATGTAAATCCGGGACCCTCCAAATTAGTATGATGTGTTATGTTTGGTATGGTTACATAAGACAGAAGGTTAATTATGGCAAAAACAAAAGTTGGGTGGTTGGTCGGGGTGGTTGGGTCTAGCAACCCAAAGGTTTGTGTATTTGAATCTCATCATGTACAACTTTAACATTTTTGCTAATTAGCAACTACTTTTTAGCTACTTTGCAACTACTTGGCATGTTAGCTAAACCTTCCCCTAACCTTATCCCTTTAACCAAACTCCTAACCTCAACCCTAACCTTAACCCTAACAATAACCCCTAACCCTATCCTCTAGCTTAGCTAACGTTAGCCACCTAGTTAAGGTTAGTGTTAGCCACCTAGCTAACGTTAGCCACAACAAATTTGAAGTTTTGCAAATTCATAACATATTGCATATTTGCAATTCATAACAAATTGCAATTAGCAACATATCATACGAATTGTAATTCGTACATCATACTACATTGAACAAAAATATAAACTCAACATGTAAAGTGTGGTCCCATGTTTCATGAGCTGAAATAAAATATCCCAGAAATGTTCCATACGCACCCAAGCTTATTTTCTCTCACATTTTGTTTACATCCCTGTTAGTGAGCAGTTTCTCTTTTGCTAAGATAATCCATCCACCTGACAGGTGTGCATATCAAGAAGCTGAATAAACAGCATGATCATTACACAGGTGCACCTTGTGCTGGGGGACAATAAAGGGCCACTCTAAAATGTGCAGTTTTGTCACACAACACAATGCCACAGATGTCTCAAGTTTTGAGGGGACCGTGCAATTGGCATGCTGACTGCAAGAATGTCCACCAAAGCTGTTGCCAGATAATTTAATGTTAATTCTCTACCAGAAGCCACCTCCAACGTTGCTTTAAAGAATTTGGCAGTACGACCAACCGGTCCTCTCAACCGCCAGACCACGTGTATGGCGTTGTGTGGGCGAGAGGTTTGCTGATGTCAACGTGTGAACATAGTGCCCCATGGTGGCGGTGGGGTTATGGTATGGGTAGGCATAAAAATACAGACAACAAAAAAATGGCAATTTGAATGCACATAAATACCGTGACGAGATTCTGAGGCCCATAATGAGGCCAATATTGTTTTACGTATCTGTGACCAACAGATGCATATCTGTGTTCCCAGTCATGTGAAATCCATAGATTAGGGTCTAATGAATTTATTTAAATTGACTGATTTCCTTATATGAACTGTAACTCAGTAAAATCTTTGAAATTGTTGCACATTGCATTTATATTTTTGTTCAGTATAATTGAAGTGTCCCAGATTTCGTTTACTAAGTTACATCTACCCCCCAGTCCAGGTTGGTTATCTACTTTGAAGAGCTAGTCAAATAATTTTTGTCAGACAGCTCTGCAACATACTTAGGCAGGCTTGCCTAGCTGAATAGGATGACTAAAGACAGTACAGTACAGGGTGCGCAGAGATAACTTTGTCTGGCTAGCTGCTACTGCTGAGCAGAGATGAGATGATGACTTTAAGGAATTAAAAATAATAAAGCCATCAAATAAAACTAAGTAATATACACAAACTGAAATATTGTATTATGTCATAGCAATTTCCTATTTTTCTATTGATGTCAACCCAATGTGGACCTGACAGAAATAATTGAATGTGAATGTTCACTGTTGTTGGCTTTAGAATTTCAATTAAAAAGCTCTAAATCATTTGAATGTCATTATTTCATAATGCATTTAATTTTGAAAAAAATTATCGTAAACAAAATAAAAAACATAATTATTTTTTTATAATCGAACCCAAAACCGAATCGAGCTCAAAAAACACTTATCGCTCAGCACTAGTTCCATGTAGAACCCTCTGTGGAAATGGTTCTACATGGAACCTCAAAGTTTCTATCAGGAACCAAAAGTGTCTACTTGGAACCAAAAAAGGTTAGTCAATGGTTCTCTTATGGGGACAGATAGCACCTTTTTATGAGTGTAGAGAGCGCACAAGACATAGGGCATATAAGTCGCTTGGAGTGGTGAGAGACAGAAGGGGGAGGGAAAGTGTGGGGGAAAGAGACGGGGAGAGAGAAGCCTGCTCTGTGTGGACTGTAGCTTGCAGCTGTAATTGTGGAAGAGCGAGAAAGCGTGCTCATGTGAGAGAGACCTCAGAGACTACTAGAGAGGAGAGAGAGAAAACAAAGAGGTTGAGAGAGAGTGAGAGAGAGACAGACAGATAGCGAAGGCTGAAACACAGAGAGTGAAGTAAATAAAGAATGCAAGAAAGACAGTACAGTGACGCAGTGCTTCTCTGTCTACTGTAGGTGTACGAATTCTGTGGAGGCAGCGTGATACAAGGACTATACATTTCCTGTCTCCTATCAGCCGGATTTACTCCGAAAAGGGCATCAATGACCATTGGACCATATACTTCTCCACAATATTGCAGGCACTAAAGGTGGACTTTTAACAAGTGCAGTGACAATGCAGGTGAGATTCTCTTGATTGTTTATATACTGTACATGTGTTCAACTGCATGTTGTACTGAAATTATAGTGTTTGGTTTGCTAGACTTGAAGTAAGCCTTTTTATTAAAATGAATCACTTGTGGTGCATGGCATTTCTATCTGTTTATAATCGGGAAAACTGAATATCTACTAGATGCCGAGTTATGTATATTTCATACGCTTGCAGACTGTATGTTATGTTTGCGGTAAAAAATATTCAACAGCTTCTGTCTGAAGCCAGATGATGTGTCGACAGAGGCTGTGTTGTTAGTTTAATTGTGGTAATGAGCTGTTACTATGCATTTACTTATAATCTGAGATATATTTGATATGGCTTCCAGGTAAAAAACAAAAAACAAAGATGTGCTTTGGAAAGTGAACTTTTATGATTGAGTGTAGAGAACAATGACGTTCTGTGTCCTCTGTATCGCTCTTCTTTCCCCTCTCTCATACCGTACACACAGATACAGTCACACTCACAATATGTGTTGCTTTGTTCACTAAGTCCTGTGCTGCTGGCTCTCCCTAGCTGCAGACAGCAGGACAGTGATGGAGTGACGTGCTCTGGGTGGGGTGCCTGTTCATTAGATGAGTGTGATTGAGACCACAGTATATTGACAGGGAGTAGAACGATGAGACTACTGTACATGGTTAACAAACACAACAAAGATCAACAGAGCAAGCGAGGAAGTCCACCTATAGATCTACGGATAGCTGGATTCAGGAATAAAGCGCCTTTCACAGTGCTCTTCACACATCCTGTAACAGCAAAATAAAATGGATTGATAGAGAAAGTAAGAGGTAGATGAGAGAAGGTGTGGAAAGAGAAGGCTGGGAAGAGATATGCAGTATGGGGGAGTCGTCATAGATTGAGTGGACTTTGGAGAAGGGTAGAAAAGAGATAAGGAGACGAGGGAGTGTGAGAGAGATGAAGGAGTCACTGCTGTGTTCTAGTACAGCTAGGCCATGACAGTAAAGACAGCCCTGGCTTGGGGGGACATCGAGTAGAGATGGCCAGTCCATTATTCCTGCTCCAGGGTGGGAGCCCTGACCTAGCCCCTAATCCAACAGCCTTCCCTATGCCTCGCCTCTCACCCAAGGAGATCGCCACGGCTCTCCTCACACAAACAAACACACATCCACTGCATGCATGACAAACACAAGCTTCATAAGCCCCGTGGTCAGTCAGCCCTCCCAGCTAGCTACCACTGCTCCTCAAACGTTCACCACACACTTCTGCCTACCACTTAGGCATTTTACTTTGCACAGACGCCTGTATATCCATTTTAATTTGTATCAAGGGCATTTGTTAGTCTATTGTTATACTGCTTCTCTTTTGTCATTTGCATTGGTTTGTGAGATTTGTTTTGTTGTAAAACTAAAAGATTGTGCGGATGAAGTCATGTCTTGCTGTGAGGATCAGTTGGGTAGTTGTTGTGACAGTGTCCCCCACAGCCTCAGGCATTGCTATGGGCACACAGGGGACATTTCCGCCTGTCATCTCCACTTTAGTTACAACCAAAGACGTTTAACAAGGGTACAGATCTTGTACCTCCCGAAGCTTAAAAGATAAATCTGTATGCCATCAAACAAAATGCTTTTTTTCTTTTGTTCAGCATTTTGATTTCAGGTCTTAGTCGTGCTTGATCCTCATATAATTGAGATGGAATGCACAGTGTAAGGCTCAGTTTAATTTATAATAATAGCTGTAATCAGATTTTCTATGTCCCCACAGTTTTGAATTGGTCCACACAGGGATCTTACCAGCTATAAATCTCAGTTATGTGCAGTGGTGGAAAAAAGTACTGAATTGTCGTCCTTGAGTAAAAGTAAAAATACCTTTAATAGAAAATTACTCAAGTAAAAGGGAAAGTAAAAGTCTAAAAGTATTTGGTTTTAATATCAAAAGTAAATGTAATTGTTAAAATATACTTAAGTATTAAAAGTACAAGTATAAATCATTTCACATTCCTTATAGAGTGGAGTTGGTATCGCAGTTGAGAAAATACTTTCAGACAAAAAGCTTAAAAGCGACTGCCCCTAAAAACCAACGACTCCCTTTGAAAACGGGTGATGTGGCATCAGAAACATTTATTATAGTGTAAAAATGTACTTCAAAGTGTAGATAAATAGAATAACTTTGGTCATACCCAGTCAGCACATGACGTCCAAGGACGTCGAATTATGGGCGATATCAGGTCTGTCTGTTGTGGCTGCTATTTCACCCTAAAATAGTCATCCCAAATTGGGCTGTGTATAACTATGTAAATGTCTCTCGGACAAGGTGACTTTTATCAATATACACTCTAAAAAGTAAAGGTTCCTGGAGTATCCTTTAGGGGTTCTTGAAATTGAGACTGTGGGGAACCCCTAAAAGTTATTTGAAGAACCTTTTGTGGGAACTCCTATAAGTTCTTCGAAGAACCCCTTATCATGGTTCCTCAAAGAACCTTTTGGGGTTAATTTTTTAACTCCCAGCAAACCAGACAGCACCATTTTTTATTGCCTTTTTTTTTTACAGATAGCCAGGGGCACACTCCAACACTCGAACATCATTTAAAAACAACGCATTTGTGATTAGTGAGTCTGCCAGAGTTAGAAGGGATGACCAGGGATGTTCTCTTGATAAGTGTGTGAATTTGACCTTTTTCCTGTCTTGCTAAGCATTCGAAACATAACAAGTACTTCTGGGTGTCAGGGAAAATGTATGAAGTAAAAAGTACATTATTTTCTTTAGGAAGGTAGCAAAGTAAAAGTAAAAGTTGTCAAATATAAATAGTAAAGTACAGATACCCCCCAGAAAATGACTTAAGTAGTACTTTAAAGTATTTTTACTTGAGTACTTTACACCACTGGTTATGTGTCATTATATAAGAGCATTAAATATTGCAAGTTGAGCTTCCACCTCCCATTATGGCCTGTAGAGTAAATTGCTGCTCTTAGTTGAGCTAATTAGTCATGGTGATTGGTCTATAGGCATGGTTCATGATGAACAAAACAATGCAGCCTCTCTGTCCATGTTGGATTCATTAGCTTCATTCAGCCTGTTGCACACACACATACGTCTGCGTGCGAGGATTGCATGGAGAGAAGAAAAAAAAACGTTGAATGTGCCGTGAAGGTTAAGGGCTCCATTATTTTGTGTGCATTATATTAAACATGTGAGGCCTGTCACTTAGGCTGGTCCTGCTGGGCCATACCGATAGTTCCCATGGCACTCATCCTCGATGTTAATCAAAAAAAAAAAAATGGACTCTGGTTTGTGAGGTGAACTAACCTTCCTACTTGGCTTGCAGAGACAAGGTGCTGTCAATTTAACCTTTTATTTTGACTAGGCAAGTCAGTTAAGAACAAATTCTTATTTACAATGACAGCCTACCAGGGAACAGTGGGTTAACTGCCTTATTTAGGGCAGAATGACAGATTTTTTACCTTGTCAGCTCAGGGATTCGATCCAACAACCTTTCGGTTACTGGCCCAATGCGCTAACCACTAGGCTACCTGACACCCCAAATAAACTGGATGTAATTAGCTTGAAGAATACTGTCAGTCCCTGGAGAACCCTTGATCTGTGTCCCTAACGTAAGATGAAGTGGGAGTGCTGCTGCCTGAGGAGCTGCAGCTGCAGTCAATATTAACTGGGCTGGGCTATTTTTACCCCATTTTGTTTTTCCACTGAATTGGTCTTTTAACCCAAATATATATGAATTCTAGTCAATGGACACAATAAGCAAAAATGTGTGAGATGTTTGAAATGATTCCCTTTGTTTTGGGCAATGATAACTAGGACTGTAAATGTAGGAGAATTGTGAATTGTTTTCACTCAGTCGGATTCACAATGTTATTTTACGCATTTCCACATTCACATTTTTTTATTGAGTTTTCTTGCTTTCTGCTCACTGCAGCCAGTGTAAAAATCCATGGTCTTGTTGCGCTGATCTGTCAGTGTTTCCCTCCAATTGACTTTTTCTTGCTAGATGTCTGTCTCTCTTGATATCTTCATGCACACCAGTCAAGGGGATATTGTGTAGGATATTGAAAGGCAAAGGTATGTAGTTGTCAGCTGAAACCAAAATCTGGTTCTGAACATTGGGTACTCTTGGACTATTCGTTTCAAAGACAAGCATAAAAATGTTACGCAATAACAAGATTTAGAAGGAACATCTTACCTCATACAAAAGGTACCTCTGAAATATGGACTATTTGATTACATACAGTCAAGTCCCAAATTATTGGCACCCTTGAGAAAGATGAGCAAAAAATACAATATAAAATATATAATACAAATACTACTAATTCTACAGTATTTGAATGCAAAAAAGGGAAAATTATATTATTTTATACTAATGCAAGTGCTCAGAGCAAGAGATTTTGTTAAACAAGTAATACAAAATTATCAAAATGATTGGCACCCCTGTTTTTAATACTCTAGCATCCTCCCCTTGCGAGGATAACAACACAGCCTTAAACACTTTTTTTATGATGATTGGAGAACACATTGGGATGGATCTTAGACCACTCCTCCATACAGAATATTTCCAGATCCTTGATATCCTTCGTCTGCGTTTATGGACTGCCCTCTTCAATTCAAACCACAGGTTTTCAATGGGGATCAAATCCTGAGACGGCCATTCAAAATGTTTATTTTGTGGTCAATGAACCATTTCTTTGTGGATTTTGATGTGTGCTTGGGGTTATTGTCTTGCTAAAAGATCCACTTGCGGCAAAGTTTCAAGATCCCTCCCAATGTGTTCTCCAACCTCATAAAACATTTTCGAAAAAAAGCTCAGTGTCGTTATACCTGTATTGAAAACAGGGGATTCAGGAGAAAGATATGATCCCTTATTGATGTCACCTGTTAAATCCACTTCCATCCGTGTAGATGAAAGAGAGGAGACAGGTTAAAGAAGGTTTTTTAAGCCTTGAGACAATTGAGACATGTACTGTGTATGTGTGCCATTCAGAAGGTAAATGGGCAAGACAAAAGGACATCCAGCCAACTTGACACAACTGTGGGAAGCATTTGAGTCAACATGGGCCAGCATCCCTGTGGAATGCTTTCGACACCTTGTAGAGTCCATGCTCCAACGCATTGAGGTTGTTCTGAGGGCAAAAGGGAGCGGGGGGATCCAACAACTGAAAAAACACATTTTGCCCCAGGGATCCGTGGAAGTTTAGAGGGTGTAATACAATACAATGTAATATTATTAATCTACAATGTATGTTATTAAACCTTGGGCAACATGAGCCTATTGGTATGTTATTAAACCTTGGGCAACATGAGCCTATTGGTATGTTATTAAACCTTGGGCAACATGAGCCTATTGGTATGTTATTAAACCTTGGGCAACATGAGCCTATTGGTATGTTATTAAACCTTGGGCAACATGAGCCTATTGGTATGTTATTAAACCTTGGGCAACATGAGCCTATTGGTATGTTATTAAACCTTGGGCAACATGAGCCTATTGGTATCCACAGTACTCCACCTATTATACATTTTCCATCTCAATACTTCAATACTATATTTTTTTTACATAAATGCACTGTAATTTAAAGTAATTGTCCAGTGAAAATCAAACTTTTAAAAGTTAATGTTCTGTTAACTCATACCCAAATAATTTTGACTATACTCGTATTTGTGGCCGAAGCATTAATTGGAGAAAAAATACTTTAAAAAAGCCACCTCAAACTTGTATCTCAAACAGACCGTTTCAAAAATGCTTTTTAAATGAGATTTAAACATAATCGGTTCAAGGACATACATCTGGTGTATTAGAAGCATTTATTGGTGCCATGATTGACTTTCTATTTATTTATTTCACTATTATGGGGGATCCTGTTTTCTGCTAACAATGCCTGCAGTGGTGCGGTCGGCCGTGAACTTCCATGGCTTCAATGAGAGGTGGCAGTCTGTCACGTCTGCTCTCGCTCCTCCCCTCCGGTGTTTGACGTCGCCGGTATACTAACCGCCGGTCCTGGGATCCATCATTACGAGCACCTGCACGTTGTCATGAGGCAAACCTGGACTCCATTACCTTACTTATTACCACCCCTATATCTGGCCCTCCCTTAGGTTCCTTCCCCAGTCAGTATTGATCCTGTGTACATGCAAAGACGCTACTGTTATGTTGTCTCGTTTGTTGTTTTATTAAACGTTTCACCTGCTTCTCAACTTACAGCGTCTTCATTACACAGTCGTTTTCTCTCTGCCTCATGACAACATGTGTAGAACTGCAGTATCTTAGCGTTATAGTTTCAACAAGAAACATTCTCTGCCTCATGACAACATGTGTAGAACTGCAGGATATTAGCGTTATAGTTGCAACAAGAAACATTTCTCTGCCCCATGACAACATGTGTAGAACTGCAGGATATTAGCGTTATAGTTGCAACAAGAAACATTTCTCTGCCCCATGACAAAATGTGTAGAATGCAGGATATTAGCAAGTTTTTTCCCTCCAAGAGGCAGACCTTTAAAATGTTCATTCCCAGGGCCCGAGACTTGGTTTGTCCGGCCTTGCACACGAAATCATGGTAAAACTCCTTGTATGATATTTTTTTATCTCACTCGAGTTGTGTTCTGATTATGAGGGGGTCACTGATGAATTTGCTATCACAAAAAAGTTTGAGAACCCCTGGCCTAGTGGTTAGGGAAGGGTTAGCTAACATGCTAAGTATCCTAACCATCCTTTTTAATTTTCACATGTAGCGAGCGAAGTGTTCGTGTTGTCCAACCAACATGCATAGTAGCTGAGTCAGACAATATAGTTTTCATGTTTCATAATTATCCTATTTCTCAGTGACACTTTTTTTGCTCATATTGAGTGATAAGACTGAGCTATTTAAAAACACTTTTTCAACATTTCAAGATAGCAGTTAGTTCAGTTTGATCTTATTAAAGACAGCTGTATATTCTTTTTTTTGACCCAAAAATATTCTGTTCACGCCCACTTTTTTTGCACTATGTTTGAAGGCTGTCAGCTTCTTCTCAGGAG
This sequence comes from Salmo trutta, assembly GCF_901001165.1. Lineage (NCBI taxonomy): Eukaryota > Metazoa > Chordata > Actinopteri > Salmoniformes > Salmonidae > Salmo > Salmo trutta. Next base: position 8,527,849 of record NW_021822911.1, on the reverse strand, counting down.
GAGAATCACTTAGCCTTTCAACTAATTTTCAAATGATAGGATGCCTATTTAAAAACACTTTTTCAACATTTCAAGATAGCAGTTAGTTCAGTTTGATCTTATTAAAGACAGCTGTATCATTTTTTTATTCATTTTGACATATTGTTTGGGACCACTTTTTTGCTCTGTTTGAAGACTGTCAGCTTCTTCTCAGGAGGAGAATCACTTAGCCTTTCAACTAATTTTCAAATGATAGGATGCCTATTTTAAAACACTTTCTCTACATTTCAAGATAGCAGTTAGTTAATTTTGAGCATATCAAAGACAGCTGCAACTTTATTTTATTAATTTTCACAATGTTTTTTTTTTACCCAAAATGATTCTAAGTCCACAGTCTCTGTCATTGAACTATGTTGAGCCGTGTGCCTGGTGATTGAACAGGTTACCAGGTGTGTTTTTGAATATAGTTCTTAATGGCTTCAGTGGTGTGCTGGGGTCCATTGCTTGCTAAGGGGGAACCTCCCACCCGGGTTCAGCCAACAGGGGGCGCACCCAACCCCTCTAGTAAAACTGAATGTCTCTCTCTCTCTCTCTCTCTCTCAGGCTATGAAAAAAGCCCCACCTCCTCTCGCTCAGCCATTCTAACAGTGGAAGCCAGGATCTGTGAGAAACTATGATAATAAACTGTGAACAATAATGAAGCCATGTTTGTCTGTGTGAGTGAGGATTTATTATTTAATTGTGTGATAACTTTAATTCTGTGATACCTTTATGTAATACATCCTCTGTTTCCTAACTGAATAAACATTTTAAGATAGCAGATGGTTCAGTCTGATCATCTCATGTACTGTTGGAACTTTATTTAATTTTAATTTTTTTATGACAAATTCCAGAGCCTCTGTGTACATTTGTACACATTTTTTCCCCCACTCTCTACTTTGTACAATGACAGAGAAAGTGGGACTCTGTCATTTTTTCTGACAAGTTCTCTCATTGATCTCAGGTTCAGCCACCAAGGGGGTCACCCACCCTCCATGAAAACTTTCATAGGCTCTCTTTCACTCAGTAATCATGTAACAAGTGGACAGGCTCCCAGAGGCAGGGCAATCAAAGGCTCCAAGTCACTGAAGTGCCCATCAGCCCAGCCATTGTTATTATTCCTACCAGCCGTTCTACATGCAAACAATTTAAAACACTATAGTAAAAATTATTTATATTTTCTAGTCTGAGAGGTTCTGAATAGAACCTGTTTCCAAACAGTATGAATAATAACAATGGCCGGGCTGATGGGCAGTTCAGTGAGTTGGAGCTTTTGATTGCCCTGCCTCTGTATTACTGAATGAAAGAGAGCCCAGCCCTGAAATGAATCACCCTGATGATCCTCTAACCTCAACATAACAATGACGTAGGCAACCACCTTGGATGGACAATCAATGCAAGGTGTTAATCTCATCTCCTGAATGATCAATTTAACACAACTTTAAACCCAGGTTTTTTTCTTGTTTCGATATTTAAATGTTGAAAAAGGGTTGTGCCTATCTGAGTGTGTATATATAATGGCCTTCTCCAGAGAAGTCATTCTCAATAGAACTTTATACTGAGAGAGAACACACTTCCAAGGAGCTGATTTTGGATTGTTACCTTTGCTGTATTCTGAAAACATTTTGTTGAGAAATTACTTGGAGCAAGATGGCATCTGCTACTGGTTCAAGGTAAGATATCTCTTTATTCATTCAATATATATATTACTGTAATTGTCTTGCTGTTAATAAAAATGTTATTAGTAGTTCTGCCAGACTTAGGAAGGTTGGAATTAGGGCAGCAGGCAATGTATTCCTATTGGAAGAGATTTAGAGGTCAAGGCTGCACCCTGTTCTAACTCTTAAGGAGATCCGAAGTTCCAGGGTGTAAGCTATACTCTCATGCCCAGAGAGAGGGATTTACCCGGGCAAAGTAGTAGAGGTTTAGAGGCCTGGAGGTCCATAGTTCAAGGGTGTAAGCTATACTCTCATGCCCAGAGAGAGGGATTTACCCGGGCAAAGTAGTAGAGGTTTAGAGGCCTGGAGGTCCATAGTTCCAGGGTGTAAGCTATACTCTCATGCCCAGAGAGAGGGATTTACCCGGGCAAAGTAGTAGAGGTTTAGACGCCTGGAGGTCCATAGTTCCAGGGTGTAAGCTATACTCTCACGCCCAGAGAGAGGGATTTCTGTCTGTCTGTCTGTCTGTCTGTCTGTCTGTCTGTCTGTCTGTCTGTCTGTCTGTCTGTCTGTCTGTCTGTCTGTCTGTCTGTCTGTCTGTCTGTCTGTCTGTTCAGTAACACCTCCTAACCTGCCTGCCTGCCTGCCTGCCTGCCTGCCTGCCTGCCTGCCTGCCTGCCTGCCTGTCTGTCTGTCTGTCTGTCTGTCTGTCTGTCTGTCTGTCTGTCTGTTCAGTAACACCTCCTAACCTGCCTGCCTGCCTGCCTGCCTGCCTGCCTGCCTGCCTGCCTGCCTGTCTGTCTGTCTGTCTGTCTGTCTGTCTGTCTGTTCAGTAACACCTCCTAACCCTAACCTGTCTGTCTGTCTGTCTTGTCTGTTCAGTAAAAAAATGTAAAATGTAAATGTAACACCTCCTAACCCTAACCTGTCTGTCTGTAGGAGACTGGGAGTAGATCTGGGGGAGACTGACGTCTACCAGGATTCTAATGGAGGTGAGGAAGAGGAGGAGGATGATGATGGTGGTAGTGATGGTTCTGTGTGACCCCTGACCTGACCTCTTGTCTCCATAGAAACGCGTATCCAGATCCAGGAGTCGGTCAGAGGGAGAGACGATTATACTGGATACACCGGGTGTACACCGTTTAGATAATACTGGATACACCGGGTGTACACCGTTTAGATTATACTGGATACACCGGGTGTACACCGTTTAGATTATACTGGAAACACCGGGTGTACACCGTTTAGTTTATACTGGATACACAGGGTGTACACCGTTAAGTCTATTCTGGATACACCGGGTGTACACCATTTAGTTTATACTGGATACACCGGGTGTACAACGTTTAGTTTATTCTGGATACACTGGGTGTACACCGTTAAGTCTATACCGTGTACACTGGGTGTACACCGTTTAGATTATACTGGATACACCGGGTGTACACCATTACGTTATACTGAATACACCGGGTGTACACCGATAATTTATACTGGATACACCGGGTGTACACCGATAATTTATACTGGATACACCGGGTGTACATGTTAAGATTATACTGGGTACACCGGGTGTACACCGTTTAGTTTATACTGGATACACCGGGTGTAAACCGTTTAGATTATACTGGATACACCAGGTGTACACCGTTTAGTTTATACTGGATACACCTGGTGTACACCGTTAGTTTATAATGGATACACCGGGTGTACACCGTTTAGTTTATACTGGTTACACCGGGTGTACACCGATTATTTATATTGGATACACCGGGTGTACACCGTTTAGTTTATACTGGATACACCGGGTGTACATAGATAACTATGTGTGTGTGTGTGTGTGTGTGTGTGTGAGACGTCAGAGACTCTGCCATCTGTTTCTCTCGCTAAAACACACTGACCAACGCATGTTACCTAGACACACACTACTGAGTTGGGTCTATTAACACAGCTGTGAGTTGTTATTTTTTTCATTTTTTCATTTTTGACAAAATGAGCAGTCCTGGAAGTGACAGATTTTGACTCATATTGAGTGATAAGACTGAGCTATTTAGAAAATCCCTTAGCCTTTCGACTAATTTTGGGTTAGTTGGACTAATTTTGGGTTAGTTCTCTCAAGAAGAACTAACCAATCTCGACATGACAGAAAGTAAGACAGGGAAACCAATCTCAACATGACAGAAAGTCAGACAGGAGAACCTATTTCAACATGACAGAGAGTCAGTCAGGAGTCCCTGACCTTATCTTCTCTCAAGAAGATGTCTGGTAGGCCCATTTAAATACCTTTTTTGGACATTTCAAGATAGCAGATGTTTGAGTTGGGTCTATTAACACAGCTGTGTGTTGTTAATTTTTTAATTTTTGACAAAATGAGCAGTCCTGGAAGTGACAGATTTTGACTCATATTGAGTGATAAGATTGAGCTATTTAAAAACACTTTTCAACATTTCAAGATAGCAGTTAGTTAAGTTTGATCTTATTAAAGACAGCTGTATATTCTTTTTTTTTTTACCCAAAAATATTCTATGTTCACGCCCACTTTTTTTGCACTATGTTTGAAGGCTGTCAACTTCTTGTCAGGAGGAGAATCACTTAGCCTTTCAACTAATTTTCAAATGATAGGATGCCTATTTTAAAACACTTTCTCTACATTTCAAGATAGCAGTTAGTTAATTTTGAGCATATCAAAGACAGCTGCAACTTTATTTTATTAATTTTCACAATGTTTTTTTTTTTACCCAAAATTATTCTAAGTCCACAGTCTCTGTCATTGAACTATGTTGAGCCGTGTGCCTGGTGATTGAACAGGTTACCAGGTGTGTTTTTGAATATAGTTCTTAATGGCTTCAGTGGTGTGCTGGGGTCCATTGCTTGCTAAGGGGGAACCTCCCACCCGGGTTCAGCCAACAGGGGGCGCACCCAACCCCTCTAGTAAAACTGAATATCTCTCTCTCTCAGGCTATGAAAAAAGCCCCACCTCCTCTCGCTCAGCCATTCTAACAGTGGAAGCCAGGCTCTGTGAGAAACTATGATAATAAACTGTGAACAATAATGAAGCCATGTTTGTCTGTGTGAGTGAGGATTTATTATTTAATTGTGTGATAACTTTAATTCTGTGATAACTTTATGTGATCCATCCTCTGTTTCTTAACTGAATAAACATTTTAAGATAGCAGTTGGTTCAGTCTGATCATCTCATGTACTGTTGGAACTTTATTTTAATCCTTTTTCACTATTTTTTTTTTATTTTTTTTTATGACAAATTCCAGAGCCTCTGTATACATTTGTACACATTTTTTTCCCCTCTCTCTACTTTGTACAATGACAGAGAAAGTGGGACTCTGTCATTTTTTCTGACAAGTTCTCTCATTGATCTCAGGTTCAGCCACCAAGGGGGTCACCCACCCTCCATGAAAACTTTCATAGGCTCTCTTTCACTCAGTAATCATGTAACAAGTGGACAGGCTCCCAGAGGCAGGGCAATCAAAGGCTCCAAGTCACTGAAGTGCCCATCAGCCCAGCCATTGTTATTATTCCTGTAAAAAAACCTGGGTTTAAAGTTGTGTTAAATTGATCATTCAGGAGATGAGATTAACACCTTGCATTGATTGTCCATCCAAGGTGGTTGCCTACGTCATTGTTATGTTGAGGTCAGAGGATCATCAGGGTGATTCATTTCAGGGCTGGGCTCTCTTTCATTCAGTAATACAGAGGCAGGGCAATCAAAGGCTCCAACTCACTGAACTGCTCATCAGCCCAGCCATTGTTATTATTCATACTTTTCAGAACCTCTCAGACTAGAAAATATAAATAAAATTTACTATAGTGTTTTAAATTGTTTGCATCTGTGACAACTTTCAACTTTCTCTCTCTCTCTCTCTCTCTCTCTCTCTCTCTCTCTCTCTCTCTCTCTCTCTCTCTCTCTCTCTCTCTGAAAAAAGACAACAGACATGACATTGACTCCTGAGTGATGAACTGTTGCCCACTCTATAGTCACCCTGGTTATTATATTTCCATGCAAGGTTGTTGCCTAGGTGATTGAAGTTGGACACTCATCAGAGTCATTACAGTTTTTCTCAATTGCTAAAACACAATTTCTGAAACCTTGCTCCATTTCCTGAAAACATTAAACACAAAACCTCATCTTCAAGCACTATTTATATAACCTCTGACTCCTCTCCTCTCCTCATCTTCAAGCACTATTTACATAAACTCTAACTCCTCTCGCAAAATGAAACATTCACCTCAAAACAGTTTTACCTGTGTTCAAAATCAAACACTGCTCTCAAATCATAAACAAAGTGATCAAAATGATATACACTCTCAAGCAGTCAGTAAACAATACACCGAAAAATAGAAAACACATTGTTCAAAACATACAAAATTCTCAGGGAGAAGTACATTTTTAATCTAAAAAAAAATCATATTTTTCCGTCATTGTCTTTTGATGAACGAAAACATGTTCTATCATAGTAGCTCAAAATTGATCAGAAATATTGTCCCTCCTGAGGCAACGGGGGAAGAAGCCTCTTGTGTGCCCTATCCAGCCCTGACATGATTCCTCACCTATATCACCACAGGATAAATCCATGGCTTGCAGCAGATTTACTCTGGTGGAGGGTTGTCTATCATACACTGTCCATCTCCAAGAGGAGAAAAAACTCCTCAATTGGATTCAGGAAAGGCGAGTATGGAGGGAGGTACAAGTTCATAAACTGCCCATTGATGTTAAACCAATTCCCTTACCTGAGCAGCTCGCTGGAAACTGACATAGTGTGGGACAATCACATAGGTGGGGATGGGATTCTCATTTAGCTCTAGACCCTGCTGCTCTTGAACCTGCTGCTCAAATAAAATATATCTTAGATTGGCCATAAATGTTAGAAGGTGCTGGGTGTTATATGGCCCGAGTGTAACATGGTGATGTAGAACACCATGGTTGCTGATAGCAGCACAGATTGTGACATTGCCACCTCGTTGACCAGGGACTTCAACAATGGCCCCGCTGTCCAATCATGACAGATTTTGACTCATATTGAGTGATAAGACTGAGCTATTTAGAAAATCCCTTAGCCTTTCGACTAATTTTGGGTTAGTTGGACTAATTTTGGGTTAGTTCTCTCAAGAAGAACTAACCAATCTCAACATGACAGAAAGTAAGACAGGGAAACCAATCTCAACATGACAGAAAGTAAGACAGGAGAACCTATTTCAACATGACGGAGATTAAAGTCAGTCAGGAGTCCCTGACCTTATCTTCTCTCAAGAAGATGTCTGGTAGGCCCATTTAAATACCTTTTTTGGACATTTCAAGATAGCAGATGTTTGAGTTGGGTCTATTAACACAGCTGTGAGTTGTTAATTTTTTCATTTTTTCATTTTTGACAAAATGAGCACTCCTGGAAGTGACAGATTTAGACTCATATTGAGTGATAAGACTGAGCTATTTAGAAAATCCCTTAGCCTTTCGACTAATTTTGGGTTAGTTGGACTACTTTTGGGTTAGTTCTCTCAAGAAGAACTAACCAATCTCAACATGACAGAAAGTAAGACAGGGAAACCAATCTCAACATGACAGAAAGTAAGACAGGAGAACCTATTTCAACATGACAGAGAGTCAGTCAGGAGTCCCTGACCTTATCTTCTCTCAAGAAGATGTCTGGTAGGCCCATTTAAATACCTTTTTTGGACATTTCAAGATAGCAGATGTTTGAGTTGGGTCTATTAACACAGCTGTGAGTTGTTAATTTTTTCATTTTTTCATTTTTGACAAAATGAGCAGTCCTGGAAGTGACAGATTTTGACTCATATTGAGTGATAAGATTGAGCTATTTAAAAACACTTTTTCAACATTTCAAGGTAGCAGTTAGTTCAGTTTGATCTTATTCTCTTGACGTTACCCTAGGATAGGGGGCGCCACAGCGCATTTTGAAAAAAAATCGTTCCCATTTTCAACGGCCTACTAATCAAAGTCCGAAGCTAGGACATGCATATACTTATTTTATATGGATAGAAAACACCCTAAATTTTCTAAAACTGTTTGAATGGTGTCTGTGAGTATAACAGAACTCGTATGGCAGTCAAAACCCCGATACCGATTGAACCAGGAAGTGGGAATCTGAATTGTCGACTCGACTTCACAGCCTTACCTATAATTCACAACGTGAAAAAATGATAATTGAGCACTTTCCAGTGCTTCCACTAGATGTCCCCAGTCTTTACAAAGTGTTTTGAGGGTTCTGCGGTCGAAACTCAGTGAAAGAGACGATGTGGCAATTGGTCACTGTAGTAGGGCCATCAGCATTGTGACGTCGGCGGCCGTGTCTGCCCCCACCTTTGGAAACCTTTTGAAACACAATGAAATCGTCCCACTCGAATCTGATTGGCTCTCTTGTTGAAACAGGCCCTGACGAGTATTTTATACAACGTTTGACATGTTTGAACGAACCTAACTAATAGCAAACAGTCATTTTGCGTTAGCCAGGTGCCGCGCACGGATCAACATTTGATTACAGCCTTAGGACGCGCTAACAACAAGAAGCTAATGGAACATAAAGCATGGACTTTTTCGACCGAAAATACATTTGTCATGGACCTGGAATATCGGGAAGTGCTTTCTGATGAAGACAACTAAAGGTGAGGGATTATTGGCGATATTATACAATATCAGATGTGATTTGCAATTGTTCAAAGATGGCGCCGAGCTAGGCTTTCGAGCTCGTTTTCTGGGTATCGCATCCCCGTTGATCTCAAAGTGTGATTACCCTGTAAAGTTAATTTAAAATCTGTTATGACAGGTGTTTTCAAGAGATGTTCATCTATAAATCTTAGATTGACAATATATAAAAAAAAAAATCGTTTTCGAATAGTAATTTATAAAATTGTAGCACTGTTTCCCGGGACGCATTTTATGGGAAAATAGTTAGTCAACGGCAGGTGCCGATGTAAAATGCTGTTTTTATATAGAAATATGACCTTTATTGAACAAAAGATTGCATGCTGTGTGTAACATGATGTCCTAGGTGTGTCATCTGATGAAGTTTGTAAAAGGTTAGTGCTGCATTTAGCTGTTTTTTGGTTATATGTGATGCATGTGCTTGGTTGGAAAATTCATATGATGCAATTTTTACAAAGTACTCCTCTAACATAATCTAATATTGTGCTTTTCCTGTAAAACCTTTTTGAAATCGGACAACGAGGGTCGATTCAAGAGAGGGGTATCTATAAAACGATATGAGACAGCCCTATATTTGAAAAAAGATATATATTGAATTTCGTTATGCTAATGTCGCTAGGAGTATGCGCAAGAGGTTTTAAAGACAGCTGTATCATTTTTTTATTCATTTTGACATATTGTTTTTTGGACCACTTTTTTTGCTATGTTTGAAGGCTGTCAGCTTCTTCTCAGGAGGAGAATCACTTAGCCTTTCAACTAATTTTCAAATGATAGGATGCCTATTTAAAAACACTTTTTCAACATTTCAAGATAGCAGTTAGTTCAGTTTGATCTTATTAAAGACAAATGAATCCACTGTGTCTGCCTTTCCACTGTGAAGACAGGTTCTACTGCCCCCTGCTGTCTGTTGATGGTACTACTACTAGACACAGCGGCAGAATACATTAAACTAGACATTTGTTTTCATCTCAAAACCAGAGAGCAACCGCTGTCCGGTGAAGTCCACACAAAGCTTATTGCATGTAACCAAACAGTTAGGTGACCTGCAGCACGGTCAAAGCAAAATATATGTTTCAGACATTTTAGGGACGACAAAACGACTATTGATTTAAAACGACACAGAGAGTTCAGCACCTACAGTTACGATCTGTCTTTAATTTTGCCCTTTTTTAAAACCATAAATTTGGATTAGCACAGCTAACACAGCTAGCACAGCTAACACAGCTAGCACAGCTAGCACAGCTAACGCAGCTAACACAGCTAACACAGCTAGCACAGCCAACACAATCAAAGGAAGCCAAATGCTCACTGGCTTCCCTTGCCTTCAACGCTACGGGCAGCAACAATGTTATACTCTTTATGTCCAGACAGCATCAGACAGGACTGAGACAGACTGTTTCACTGTCCAGACAGCATCAGACAGGACTGAGACAGACTGTTTCACTGACCGGACAGCATCAGACAGGACTGAGACAGACTGTTTCACTGACCGGACAGCATCAGACAGGACTGAGACAGACTGTTTCACTGGCCAGACAGCATCAGACAGGACTGAGACTACCCCAAAGACAACGTGTGTGAAGCAAGAGCTTCCTGTGACAACCGGAAGTTGTTAAAAACAGCCTAGAGCTATTGTCATATGGCCACCTGCAGATAGTGAAAATTACTCAACTCAACCATGTGTCATTCAGTCAATTATTAAGGTAGAGACTTCTTATTCAGGATTCTGTTTATGTCTACCCCAAAGACAACGTGTGTTGAGTAAGAACTTCCTGTGACAACCGGAAGTGGTTAAAAACAGCCTAGAGCTTTTGTCATATTTCAACATGACGGAGAGTAAAGTCAGTCAGGAATCCCTGACCTTGTCTTCTCTCAAGATGTCTGGTAGGCCCATTTAAATACCTTTTTTGGACATTTCAAGATAGCAGATGTTTGAGTTGGGTCTATTAACACAGCTGTGAGCTGTTATTTTTTTCATTTTTTCATTTTTGACAAAATGAGCAGTCCTGGAAGTGACAGATTTTGACTCATATTGAGTGATAAGACTGAGCTATTTAGAAAATGCCTTAGCCTTTCGACTAATTTTGGGAAAGTTGGACTAATTTTGGGTTAGTTCTCTCAAGAAGAACTAACCAATATCAACATGACAGAAAGTAAGACAGGGAAACCAATCTCAACATGACAGAAAGTAAGACAGGAGAACCTATTTCAACATGACAGAGAGTTATTCAGGAGTCCCTGACCTTATCTTCTCTCAAGAAGATGTCTGGTAGGCCCATTTAAATACCTTTTTTGGACATTTCAAGATAGCAGATGTTTGAGTTGGGTCTATTAACACAGCTGTGAGTTGTTAATTTTTTTATTTTTTAATTTTTGACAAAATGAGCACTCTTGGAAGTGACAGATTTTGACTCATATTGAGTGATAAGACTGAGCTATTTAAAAACACTTTTTCAACATTTCAAGATAGCAGTTAATTCAAGTGAGATCTTATTAAAGACAGCTGTATATTATTTTTTTTGACCCAAAAATATTCTATGTTCACGCCCACTTTTTTTGCACTATGTTTGAAGGCTGTCAACTTGTCAGGAGGAGAATCACTTAGCCTTTCAACTAATTTTCAAATGATAGGATGCCTATTTAAAAACACTTTTTCAACATTTCAAGATAGCAGTTAGTTCAGTTTGATCTTATTAAAGACAGCTGTATCATTTTTTTATTCATTTTGACATATTGTTTGGGACCACTTTTTTTGCTCTGTTTGAAGACTGTCAGCTTCTTGTCAGGAGGAGAATCACTTAGCCTTTCAACTAATTTTCAAATGATAGGATGCCTATTTAAAAACACTTTTTCAACATTTCAAGATAGCAGTTAGTTCAGTTTGATCTTATTAAAGACAGCTGTATCATTTTTTTATTCATTTTGACATATTGTTTGGGACCACTTTTTTTGCTCTGTTTGAAGACTGTCAGCTTCTTGTCAGGAGGAGAATCACTTAGCCTTTCAACTAATTTTCAAATGATAGGATGCCTATTTAAAAACACTTTTTCAACATTTCAAGATAGCAGTTAGTTCAGTTTGATCTTATTAAAGACAGCTGTATCATTTTTTTATTCATTTTGACATATTTTTTTTTCTCTGTCATTGAACCATGTTGAGCCGTGTGCCTGGTGATTGAACAGGTTACCAGGTGTGTTTTTGAATATAGTTATTAATGGCTTCAGTGGTGTGCTGGGGTCCATTGCTTGCTAAGGGGGAACCTCCCACCCGGGTTCAGCCAACAGGGGGCGCACCCAGCCCCTCTAGTTAAACTGAATGTCTCTCTCTCTCTCTCTCTCAGGCTATGAAAAAAGCCCCACCTCCTCTCGCTCAGCCATTCTAACAGTGGAAGCCAGGATCTGTGAGAAACTATGATAATAAACTGTGAACAATAATGAAGCCATGTTTGTCTTTGTGAGTGAGGATTTATTATTTAATTGTGTGATAACTTTAATTATGTGATCCATCCTCTGTTTCCTAACTGAATAAACATTTTAAGATAGCAGTTGGTTCAGTCTGATCATCTCATGTACTGTTGGAACTTTATTTGAATCCTTTTTCACAATTTTTTTTTTTTTTTTTTTTATGACAAATTCCAGAGCCTCTGTATACATTTGTACACATTTTTTCCCCACTCTCTACTTTGTACAATGACAGAGAAAGTGGGACTCTGTCGTTTTTTCTGACAAGTTCTCTCATTGATCTCAGGTTCAGCCACCAAGGGGGTCACCCACCCTCCATGAAAACTTTCATAGGCTCTCTTTCACTCAGTAATCATGTAACAAGTGGACAGGCTCCCAGAGGCAGGGCAATCAAAGGCTCCAAGTCACTGAAGTGCCCATCAGCCCAGCCATTGTTATTATTCCTACCAGCCGTTCTACATGCAAACAATTTAAAACACTATAGTAAAAATTATTTATATTTTCTAGTCTGAGAGGTTCTGAATAGAACCTGTTTCCAAACAGTATGAATAATAACAATGGCTGGGCTGATGGGCAGTTCAGTGAGTTGGAGCCTTTGATTGCCCTGCCTCTGTATTACTGAATGAAAGAGAGCCCAGCCCTGAAATGAATCACCCTGATGATCTTCTAACCTCAACATAACAATGACGTAGGCAACCACCTTGGATGGACAATCAATGCAAGGTGTTAATCTCATCTCCTGAATGATCAATTTAACACAACTTTAAACACAGGGTTTTTTCTTGTTTCGATATTTAAATGTTGAAAAGGGTTGTGCCTATCTGAGTGTGTATATAATGGCCTTCTCCAGAGAAGGCCTTCTCCAGAGAAGGCCATTATTCTCAATAGAACTTTATACTGAGAGAGAACACACTTCCAAGGAGCTGATTTTGGATTGTTACCTTTGCTGTATTCTGAAAAAATTTAGTTGAGAAATTACTTGGAGCAAGATGGCATCTGCTACTGGTTCAAGGTAAGATATCTCTTTATTCATTCAATATATATATTACTGTAATTGTCTTGCTGTTAATAAAAATGTTATTAGTAGTTCTGCCAGACTTAGGAAGGTTGGAATTAGGGCAGCAGGCAATGTATTCCTATTGAAAGAGATTTAGAGGTCAAGGCTGCACCCTGTTTTAACTCTTAAAACCTCTACGGGCCACGGTGGCAGTATTGAGAATTTTGAAAAAAATACGTGCCCATTTTTAACTGCCTCCTACACCAACTCAGAAGCTAGGATATGCATATTATTAACACATTCGGATAGAAAACACTCTGAATTTTCTAAAACAGTTTGAATGGTGTCTGTAAGTATAACAAAACTCATATTGCAGGCAAAAACCTGAGAAAAATAGATTAAAAAAATGAGAATTTAGTGGCTGTACTATTTAGTGTCATTGTTTATTAGATACCATAGTGAGAAAGGATTCAGTTCGCAACTCCTACGGATTCCACTAGATGTCAGCGATCTTTATAAAGTTGTTTGAAGCTTCCATGATTAACAGGGAGCAAATTAGAATGCATTGAAGTTGATGTCCGTGGGATGTCGTCACTTCCATTATGGCCTGCACCTGCGCAATCATGAGACACGAGACATTTTTAAAAAACGTTTTTCTAGACACAGGTGAAGTCGGGTTGAAACATTACTGATGTTTCACGTTAAAAATGGCTCTAAAGATTGATGCTAAACAACGTTTGACATGTTTGAACAAACATAAATAGATTATTTTTGTAACTTTTTTAACTTTTTGCCGTGATTTCACACACCCCCTCCGCGCTACTTTTTAGTAGCCACCGAAGCGCTAACAACATGGAACAACTTGGAGTTATTTGGACATCAATTATGAACTTTGTCAAAAGAAACCACATTTGTTGTGGACCTGGAATTCCTGGAACTGCCAATGGATGAAGATAATCAAAGGTAATGGATTATTGACAATAGTATTATTGATATTACATGGTTACAAGATGATGCTAAGCTAATTAGGCTAGCTTATTGTTCTTAGCACAGCACCTGGTTTATTGCAACTTGTGATTTCCCAGTAAAGTTATTTTGAAATCTGGCAAGACAGTATCATTTACGAAATGTTAAACTATAATTATTTGAATGACAATATTATAATTTACCAATGTTTTTGAATAGTAATTTTGAAAATTGTAACGTTGTTCACCGGAAGCATTTCAGAGAAGAAAAAAATCAGAATTTCACCGCTACTGTAAAATGCGGTTTTTGGATATAAATATGAACTTGATGGAACAAAAAATGCATGTATTGTATAACATAATGTCCTAGGAGTGTCATCTGATGGAGATTGTCAAAGGTTGGTGCATAATTTTAGCTGGTTTCTGCTTTTGGTGACGCCTGACCTTGAATTGAAAATGGATGTTTGTACTTTTGTGGCTATGTATTGTCCTAACATAATCTAACTTTATGCTTTTGCCGTAAAGCCTCTTTGAAAATCGAACAATGTGGTTAGATTAAGGAGATGTTTATCTTTTAAATGGTGTAAAATAGTTGATTGTTTGAGAAATTGAAATTATTAGTTTTTTGATGTTTTGAATTTCCAGCCTTGCTAGCAATCCCGTCTCAGGGTTCATTGCTAACCCGTGGCCTCAACAGGTTAACTGTATTGTTGGTTTAAGAGCTTGTATTCAGCATTTGACAGTAAGGTCACCTGTTGTATTTGGCACATGTGACAAATTTAAATTTGATTTGTTTGGTAATAATGTATCCATTATTGTAATATTGCTATTCATTGTAAATGTTTGGAGATCTATGTATCCATTATTGTAATATTGCTATTCATTGTAAATGTTTGGAGGTCTATGTATCCATTATTGTAATATTGCTATTCATTGTAAATGTTTGGAGGTCTATGTAGCCGTTATTGTAATATTGCTATTCATTGTAAATGTTTGTAGGTCTATGTATCCATTATTGTAATATTGCTATTCATTGTAAATGTTTGTAGGTCTATGTATCCATTATTGTAATATTGCTATTCATTGTAAATGTTTGTAGGTCTATGTATCCATTATTGTAATATTGCTATTCATTGTAAATGTGTGTATGTCTATGTATCCATTATTGTAATATTGCTATTCATTGTAAATGTTTGGAGGTCTATGTATCCATTATTGTAATATTGCTATTCATTGTAAATGTTTGGAGGTCTATGTATCCTTTATTGTAATATTGCTATTCATTGTAAATGTTTGGAGGTCTATGTGTCCATTATTGTAATATTGCTATTCATTGTAAATGTTTGGAGGTCTATGTATCCATTATTGTAATATTGCTATTCATTGTAAATGTTTGGAGGTCTATGTATCCATTATTGTAATATTGCTATTCATTGTAAATGTTTGTAGGTCTATGTATCCATTATTGTAATATTGCTATTCATTGTAAATGTTTGTAGGTCTATGTATCCATTATTGTAATATTGCTATTCATTGTAAATGTTTGGAGGTCTATGTATCCATTATTGTAATATTGCTATTCATTGTAAATGTTTGTAGGTCTATGCATCCATTATTGTAATATTGCTATTCAATGTAAATGTTTGTAGGTCTATGTATCCATTATTGTAATATTGCTATTCATTGTAAATGTTTGTAGGTCTATGTATCCATTATTGTAATATTGCTATTCATTGTAAATGTTTGGAGGTCTATGTATCCATTATTGTAATATTGCTATTCATTGTAAATGCTTGTAGGTCTATGTATCCATTATTGTAATATTGCTATTCATTGTAAATGTTTGTAGGTCTATGTATCCATTATTGTAATATTGCTATTCATTGTAAATGTTTGTAGGTCTATGTATCCATTATTGTAATATTGCTATTCATTGTAAATGTTTGTAGGTCTATGTATCCATTATTGTAATATTGCTATTCATTGTAAATGTTTGTAGGTCTATGTATCCATTATTGTAATATTGCTATTCATTGTAAATGTTTGGAGGTCTATGTATCCATTATTGTAATATTGCTATTCATTGTAAATGTTTGGAGGTCTATGTATCCATTATTGTAATATTGCTATTCATTGTAAATGTTTGGAGGTCTATGTATCCATTATTGTAAAATTGCTATTCATTGTAAATGTTTGGAGGTCTATGTATCCGTTATTGTAATATTGCTATTCATTGTAAATGTTTGTAGGTCTATGTATCCGTTATTGTAATATTGCTATTCATTGTAAATGTTTGGAGGTCTATGTAGCCGTTATTGTAATATTGCTATTCATTGTAAATGTTTGGAGGTCTATGTATCCATTATTGTAATATTGCTATTCATTGTAAATGTTTGGAGGTCTATGTATCCATTATTGTAATATTGCTATTCATTGTAAATGTTTGTAGGTCTATGTATCCATTATTGTAATATTGCTATTCATTGTAAATGTTTGTAGGTCTATGTATCCATTATTGTAATATTGCTATTCATTGTAAATGTTTGGAGGTCTATGTATCCATTATTGTAATATTGCTATTCATTGTAAATGTTTGGAGGTCTATGTATCCATTACTGTAATATTGCTATTCATTGTAAATGTTTGTAGGTCCATGTATCCATTATTGTAATATTGCTATTCATTGTAAATGTTTGTATGTCCATGTATCCATTATTGTAATATTGCTATTTATTGTAAATGTTTGTAGGTCATTTACAATGAATAGTAATATTACAATAATGGATACATAGACCTACAAACATCCATGTATCCATTATTGTAATATTGCTATTCATTGTAAATGTTTGGAGGTCTATGTATCCGTTATTGTAATATTGCTATTCATTGTAAATGTTTGTAGGTCTATGTATCCATTATTGTAATATTGCTATTCATTGTAAATGTTTGTAGGTCTATGTATCCATTATTGTAATATTGCTATTCATTGTAAATGTTTGTAGGTCTATGTATCCATTATTGTAATATTGCTATTCATTGTATATGTTTGGAGGTCTATGTATCCATTATTGTAATATTGCTATTCATTGTAAATGTTTGGAGGTCTATGTATCCATTATTGTAATATTGCTATTCATTGTAAATGTTTGGAGGTCTATGTATCCATTATTGTAATATTGCTATTCATTGTAAATGTTTGTAGGTCTATGTATCCATTATTGTAAAATTGCTATTCATTGTAAATGTTTGGAGGTCTATGTATCCATTATTGTAATATTGCTATTCATTGTAAATGTTTGTAGGTCTATGTATCCGTTATTGTAATATTGCTATTCATTGTAAATGTTTGGAGGTCTATGTATCCATTATTGTAATATTGCTATTCATTGTAAATGTTTGGAGGTCTATGTATCCATTATTGTAATATTGCTATTCATTGTAAATGTTTGGAGGTCTATGTATCCATTACTGTAATATTGCTATTCATTGTAAATGTTTGGAGGTCTATGTATCCGTTATTGTAATATTGCTATTCATTGTAAATGTTTGGAGGTCTATGTATCCATTATTGTAATATTGCTATTCATTGTAAATGTTTGTAGGTCTATGTATCCATTATTGTAATATTGCTATTCATTGTAAATGTTTGTAGGTCTATGTATCCATTATTGTAATATTGCTATTCATTGTATATGTTTGGAGGTCTATGTATCCATTATTGTAATATTGCTATTCATTGTAAATGTTTGGAGGTCTATGTATCCATTATTGTAATATTGCTATTCATTGTAAATGTTTGGAGGTCTATGTATCCATTATTGTAATATTGCTATTCATTGTAAATGTTTGTAGGTCTATGTATCCATTATTGTAAAATTGCTATTCATTGTAAATGTTTGGAGGTCTATGTATCCATTATTGTAATATTGCTATTCATTGTAAATGTTTGTAGGTCTATGTATCCGTTATTGTAATATTGCTATTCATTGTAAATGTTTGGAGGTCTATGTATCCGTTATTGTAATATTGCTATTCATTGTAAATGTTTGGAGGTCTATGTATCCATTATTGTAATATTGCTATTCATTGTAAATGTTTGGAGGTCTATGTATCCATTATTGTAATATTGCTATTCATTGTAAATGTTTGGAGGTCTATGTATCCATTATTGTAAAATTGCTATTCATTGTAAATGTTTGGAGGTCTATGTATCCGTTATTGTAATATTGCTATTCATTGTAAATGTTTGGAGGTCTATGTATCCGTTATTGTAATATTGCTATTCCTTGTAAATGTTTGGAGGTCTATGTAGCCGTTATTGTAATATTGCTATTCATTGTAAATGTTTGGAGGTCTATGTATCCATTATTGTAATATTGCTATTCATTGTAAATGTTTGGAGGTCTATGTATCCATTATTGTAATATTGCTATTCATTGTAAATGTTTGGAGGTCTATGTATCCATTATTGTAATATTGCTATTCATTGTAAATGTTTGGAGGTCTATGTATCCATTATTGTAATATTGCTATTCATTGTAAATGTTTGGAGGTCTATGTATCCATTATTGTAATATTGCTATTCATTGTAAATGTTTGGAGGTCTATGTATCCATTACTGTAATATTGCTATTCATTGTAAATGCTTGTAGGTCCATGTATCCATTATTGTAATATTGCTATTCATTGTAAATGTTTGTAGGTCCATGTATCCATTATTGTAATATTGCTATTTATTGTAAATGTTTGTAGGTCATTTACAATGAATAGCAATATTACAATAATGGATACATAGACCTACAAACATTTACAATGAATAGCAATATTACAATAATGGATACATAGACCTCCAAACATTTACAATGAATAGCAATATTACAATAATGGATACATAGACCTACAAACATTTACAATGAATAGCAATATTACAATAATGGATACATAGACCTACAAGCATTTACAATGAATAGCAATATTACAATAATGGATACATAGACCTACAAACATTTACAATGAATAGCAATATTACAATAATGGATACATAGACCTACAAACATTTACAATGAATAGCAATCTTACAATAATGGATACATAGACCTACAAACATTTACAATGAATAGCAATATTACAATAATTTATACATAGACCTCCAAACATTTACAATGAATAGCAATATTACAATAATGGATACATAGACCTACAAACATTTACAATGAATAGCAATATTACAATAACGGCTACATAGACCTCCAAACATTTACATTGAATAGCAATATTACAATAACGGATACATAGACCTACAAACATTTACAATGAATAGCAATATTACAATAACGGATAAATAGACCTCCAAACATTTACAATGAATAGCAATATTACAATAACGGATACATAGACCTCCAAACATTTACAATGAATAGCAATATTACAATAATGGATACATAGACCTACAAACATCCATGTATCCATTATTGTAATATTGCTATTCATTGTAAATGTTTGTAGGTCTATGTATCCATTATTGTAATATTGCTATTCATTGTAAATGTTTGTAGGTCTATGTATCCGTTATTGTAATATTGCTATTCATTGTAAATGTTTGTAGGTCTATGTATCCGTTATTGTAATATTGCTATTCATTGTAAATGTTTGGAGGTCTATGTAGCCGTTATTGTAATATTGCTATTCATTTTAAATGTTTGTAGGTCTATGTATCCATTATTGTAATATTGCTATTCATTGTAAATGTTTGGAGGTCTATGTATCCATTATTGTAATATTGCTATTCATTGTAAATGTTTGTAGGTCCATGTATCCATTATTGTAATATTGCTATTCATTGTAAATGTTTGGAGGTCTGTGTATCCATTATTGTAATATTGCTATTCATTGTAAATGTTTGTAGGTCTATGTATCCATTATTGTAATATTGCTATTCATTGTAAATGTTTGGAGGTCTATGTATCCATTATTGTAATATTGCTATTCATTGTAAATGTTTGGAGGTCTATGTATCCATTATTGTAATATTGCTATTCATTGTAAATGTTTGGAGGTCTATGTATCCATTATTGTAATATTGCTATTCATTGTAAATGTTTGGAGGTCTATGTATCCATTATTGTAATATTGCTATTCATTGTAAATGTTTGGAGGTCTATGTATCCATTATTGTAATATTGCTATTCATTGTAAATGTTTGGAGGTCTATGTATCCATTATTGTAATATTGCTATTCATTGTAAATGTTTGGAGGTCTATGTATCCATTATTGTAATATTGCTATTCATTGTAAATGTTTGGAGGTCTATGTATCCATTATTGTAATATTGCTATTCATTGTAAATGTTTGGAGGTCTATGTATCCATTATTGTAATATTGCTATTCATTGTAAATGTTTGGAGGTCTATGTATCCATTATTGTAATATTGCTATTCATTGTAAATGTTTGGAGGTCTATGTATCCATTATTGTAATATTGCTATTCATTGTAAATGTTTGGAGGTCTATGTATCCATTATTGTAATATTGCTATTCATTGTAAATGTTTCAAGACACCTGCTGTTAACTCTTAATACTTAAGACAGCTCACGAGGTGTCCTAAATATCTGCCGACTAGGTGGGACTAGAGACTTCATGCATAGCTTTAATTTATACCCATAAGTGTAAAATGTCTTTATTCTCAGCACTTATACGACCAATTTTCTACTCTGAGACGCTTTGTGGACATGGGCCCAGATCTCAAAATATTGTTTAAAAAAACGTAGAATGTTTGTTTAACATAATAATAAAAAATAAATATTACTAATGTAACCTACTTTAAAGGCTGGGTTTAGTTGATTGTGTTGCACTGCTCATGTCCGCGTTCTGGACCTTCCCGCATCCCCGTACAGAACTATCCGCGTCCACGTACAGAACTGTCCGCGTCCACGTACAGAACTGTCCGCGTCCACGTACAGAACTGTCCACGTACAGAACTGTCCGCGTCCACGTACATTGTGGCGCCAAACATATTGTCCGGTTACGCGCAGAGTGGGCTGAGGTGATTTTGGGGAATAACGACAGAGTTTGTTACAGTGTTGAAACGCTGAAGTTTATTGTTCAATTAGCTTTTTGCTTTACGGTCAGGGACAGTATGAGTGTAGCCAGATCCTTTTCACTCTCTATCCTCGTTTCATTTTGTGGTTCACCGGATTCGTCATCGAGACGAGGGACAGACGAACGACCTGCTAGCTAGCCTAGCTAGTCGGTACAGCTCGGTAAGCTAGCTAGTTACTAATTAGTAGCATCGTAGTTCTCCTTCTCTCTCGTTGACGGATGCTGGCTACCTCTGTCCGGTTCTCCTCTCTTCACTAGATGGACGGTCACTTTAGTGTTTAACCCCTCTGTGTCCAAGGACCAATCTTTTGAATATTATTTTCGGGGCTCCTCAGTAGGCTGGACACATTCCGTTTATTTTAATTCTCAGCTGCCTCACCAATGTCTGTAAGTAAATTAATAACTTTTAATTGCTAAATATTTCCAATAGATGGCAGCATAAGACCACGAAGCATCAGTTATAGGCTACAAGCAGCAATATGATTGACATAAAATAGCATGCAACCACAGACTATATGTCCCATGATTTTCTGAAATGGTCACTCATTACTTTAGTTAGTTATATATCTCCTATTAGGGCTGTGTTGCTTTAGGGAGAGAAACAAAAATAGTGAGGTATTGAATAGTGAGGTATTGAATAGTGAGGTATTGAATAGTGAGGTGTAAATAGTGAGGTGTAAATAGTGAGGTATTGAATAGTGAGGTATTGAATAGTGAGGTATTGAATAGTGAGGTGTAAATAGTGAGGTGTAAATAGTGAGGTATTGAATAGTGAGGTGTAAATAGTGAGGTGTAAATAGTGAGGTATTGAATAGTGAGGTATTGAATAGTGAGGTATTGAATAGTGAGGTATTGAATAGTGAGGTATTGAATAGTGAGGTAGTGAATAGTGAGGTATTGAATAGTGAGGTATTGAATAGTGAGGTATTGAATAGTGAGGTGTGAATAGTGAGGTGTTGAATAGTGAGGTGTAAATAGTGAGGTGTTGAATAGTGAGGTGTAAATAGTGAGGTATTGAATAGTGAGGTGTAAATAGTGAGGTGTTGAATAGTGAGGTGTAAATAGTGAGGTATTGAATAGTGAGGTATTGAATAGTGAGGTATTGAATAGTGAGGTATTGAATAGTGAGGTGTAAATAGTGAGGTATTGAATAGTGAGGTGTAAATAGTGAGGTGTTGAATAGTGAGGTGTTGAATAGTGAGGTATTGAATAGTGAGGTATTGAATAGTGAGGTATTGAATAGTGAGGTATTGAATAGTGAGGTATTGAATAGTGAGGTGTGAATAGTGAGGTGTTAAATAGTGAGGTATTGAATAGTGAGGTGTAAATAGTGAGGTGTAAATAGTGAGGTGTAAATAGTGAGGTATTGAATAGTGAGGTATTGAATAGTGAGGTATTGAATAGTGAGGTGTGAATAGTGAGGTATTGAATAGTGAGGTGTGAATAGTGAGGTGTTAAATAGTGAGGTATTGAATAGTGAGGTGTAAATAGTGAGGTATTGAATAGTGAGGTGTAAATAGTGAGGTGTAAATAGTGAGGTATTGAATAGTGAGGTGTAAATAGTGAGGTAAAAATAGTGAGGTATTGAACCCCGGGTAGATAATCAGTAGTACATACATTGTAAAACATCATCTTAATATCTGATATTGGGAGTCAACAAGCTCGGAATAGAAAAGACAAGAGCGCGTCTTCCAGCCCACCAATAAATGACATAATTCAACCCTCCTGGTTAGTAAATTTACCTCGACATGCCCCTTGAGAAGGCGAGTGAGAGTGAAGTGAAGACACCAGCTGTTTAGCGGGGCTGAGTTGACTTCATGTGCGAGAAGGCAGAGCAGGTGGATGCTGGTTGATGAATGTACTGGGAAAATACGTTTTTCTAGACCAGAGATGACTGAATTAATGTTCAGGCTTATTGATAATCGTTATATTAATGAAGTGTAAAACATGAGCATAAAAACAGGTAATAATAAACATGAATCATCGTTATATTACTAAACATTGAATCATAATAATATTACTTTACAGTAATCTGTTAAATGCTTTTTCAGTCCTTCCTCTTGCGTTAGCAGTGTGTAAAGGGACAGAAAGTAGCGTGGGGAGTGGTGGTGTATCCAGGGAGAAAACTAATCTAATCTTCTGAAATTTAATTTGTGGTCTTATGCTCCCATCTATTGGAATTATGTAACAACTGCAGTAGTGCTGAAAAATGTGTTATTCCTTACTAAAGTAGTAATTACTGAGAATTACTAGTTAATTTATCACTTACAATCATAAAATAACCACTTATACCATAACAAACAATTAAACTGACATAAACCAAAATCACTATATATGTAGTTATTTAGTTAATTACCAAATTGAGCCGGTCGGTCACATTTGAGAGTGAGGGAGATATATAGCATTTTGCATAAAAAAACATGATTTTTGTCTCTCTGAAATGAAACCATCAAGTGATAGATTTTAAACAAATCCTTGTCTGTGAGAGATGTAATAATTAATACATAATTTCTTTAAACAATAAAAGCTCATTTCTGTAAAGTGATATGTTGCGTTTTGGAATGAAACTCTTCTTATGTTTCCCATCTGAGATCAGAGTAGATGAGAGATGTAATGTTTGTCTCTGTTGTGTTGAAGACCAATCAAGCAGGAGAGACCAGCCTCCCCTGTTCCCAGCTGTGTGTCCATGAAGAGTAACCAGTCTATGAAGCATCCTATAGTGTTTAGAGAGGGAGACTTTTCTACTGAACAAAGGTAAGAAGAACTCATGGTCAGTGAGTTAAACAACACTGTCTCTAGTCATTTCTCCTCTCCCATTTTCTCATTTCTTTTTGTTGTTTTCATAATCCACAGGCTAATCCTTTTATCCATTTATATAGCCCTAAAACAATATTAAACAAACACATCGTTCCCTCTCTCTGTGTGTGTGTGTGTGTGTGTGTGTGTGTGTGTGTGTGTGTGTGTGTGTGTGTACTGTAATCTCATGTTTTGTCTACAGAAACCAACAGGAGAGATCAGAGTCAGAGATTCTCAGTGGTCAGTCTTCCCAGAGTCATCAAACAGACCTGGACTCTATATTCAGTGTATGTGATCCTGTTATGTACATTTGTTTTTGTTTACCTCAAGTAAAGTTGATCTGTCAATCATTCATTAATGTGTTAATGAGAAAGCATTTATTCTCTTGCTTAACTTATTTACTTGATTTATTTCAGTTGCTTGAAGAGAAAATTATGACATTTGTGAAGAACGAGCTGAAGATGTTCAAGAGGATTCTTAGTCCAGAACTCCCAGAAGGCTTTGAGAGTCAGAAGCAGGATGAGGAAGTGGTGGATGCTGAAGATGAGAAGCAGGAGAGCAGTGCCAGAGAGGGGGCTCTGAAGATCACACTGCACGTCCTGAGGAAAATGAACCAGAAGGAGCTTGCTGACACACTGGAGAACTGTAAGATCTGTCTGCCTCATGTTGAATGCTGTTTTAAAACATTTAAAAGCTGTAGCTAAAGTACAGCTAAAGTAGCTGTGTAACTCAATGATATTGTAGCAGCCTTAACACAACACCTAGTGACCTCATCAAGTAGCAGCAGGGATGTGTTGTGGTGATTAATTTAGAGAGAGAGAGAGAGAGAGAGGAGAGCAAGAGGAGAGCCAGAGGAGAGAGGAGAGCCAGAGGAGAGAGGAGAGCCACAGAGAGAGCCACAGAGAGAGCCACAGGGAGAGCCACAGAGAGAGAGACAGAGAGAGAGAGACACAGGAAAACCTGGCTCCCTGTAGAGGAAAGGCTGTGCAACCACTGCACAACAGTAGAACCTGAGACGGAGCTGCATTTCCTGACAAAATGTAAAAAATATAAAACAATTAGAGAGTGTAATTTCCCCAAATGTGAAACCCTTATTCAAGGTTTCAAAGACTTCTCTGATGAGAGTAGGCTACCCGTCCTGTTGGGGGAGGACGCAGAGAGCTGTGGGTTGGCAGCGCACTACATTGCTGCCTGCCATAAGTTGAGGGACAGTGTCTGACAGACCAACCAACCAATCCCATTGACAATTTTGATTCTTACTATTTTCATATTGTAAGGTTGGCAATATGTACATTGCTCCGTCATGCCAATAAAGCGAATTGAATTGAGAGACAGAGGAGAGACAGAGGAGAGAGACAACATTAATAATACCAATAATAATATAATCAGTCACACCAGTCTGTAATGCATTATGAAAACATTTACACATTTATACAGTCAGATAAGAGAATAAATGATTATAATTTAAAATGTTATAACAGTCCTATAATACTGTAGTTATTAAAACAGACGTAATATTAATATCCTCTGTGTTATTTCTAGATTCAGATGAGCTTGCTGTGATTTGCCAACGTGAACTCAAATCTAATCTAAAGAAGAAGTTTCAATGTGTATTTGAGGGGATCGCTAAACAAGGAAACCCAACACTTCTCAATAAGATCTACACAGAGCTCTACATCACAGAGGGTGGAACAGGAGAGGTCAATAATGAACATGAGCTGAGACAGATTGAGACAACAACCAGGAAACAAGCAAGACCAGAGACTGCAGTCAAATGTAACGACATCTTCAAACCCTTAACCGGACAAGACAAACGTATCAGAACTGTGCTGACAAAGGGAGTCGCTGGCATTGGAAAAACCGTCTCTGTGCAGAAGTTCATTCTGGACTGGGCTGAAGGAAAAGCAAATCAGGATGTTCAATTTGTGTTTTCATTCCCTTTCCGGGAGCTGAATTTGATGAAAGAGGACAAACACACTTTCATTGAACTTCTCAATCACTTCTCAATGGAAACCAAACAATCAGGAATCTCCATCTACAACAAGTACAAAGTTCTGTTCATCTTTGATGGTCTGGATGAGTGCCGACTGCCCCTAGACTTCCAGAATAACAAGATCTGTTGGGACGTCACAAAGTCAACCTCAGTGGATGTTCTGCTGACAAATCTCATCAAGGGAAATCTGCTTCCCTCTGCTCTCCTCTGGATAACTACCCGACCTGCAGCAGCCAATAGGATCCCTTCAGAGTGTGTTGACCAGGTGACAGAGGTACGAGGGTTCAATGACCCACAGAAGGAGGAGTACTTCAGGAAGAGATTCAGGGATGAGGACCTGGCCAACAGAATCATCTCACACATAAAGACATCAAGGAGCCTCCACATCATGTGCCACATTCCAGTCTTCTGTTGGATTTCTGCAACAGTCCTTGAACACATGCTGAAACATAAGAGAGAAGAGATGCCCAAGACTCTGACTGAGATGTACACACACCTTGTGGTGTTTCATACCAAACAGAAAAATGAAAAGTATCTTGGGAAAGAAGAGACAGGTCCACACTTGAATAATGAGAGCATTCTGTCACTGGGAAAACTGGCTTTTCAACAGCTAGTGAAGGGCAATCTGATTTTCTATGAAGAAGACCTGAAAGAGGCTGGCATTGATGTCAATGAAGCCTCAGTGTACTCAGGATTGTGCACACAGATCTTTAAAGAGGAATGTGGGCTGTACCAAGACAAGGTGTACTGCTTTGTTCGTCTGAGCATTCAGGAGTTTCTGGCTGCTGTGTATGTGTTCCTCTCATTCATCAACAACAATGAGAATCTAATTGACAAAAAGCAAACAAACGACAAGCCTGAAGTTACTTTCTACAAGAGTGCTGTGGATAAAGCCTTACAAAGTGAGACAGGAAACCTGAACCTGTTCCTCCGCTTCCTTCTGGGCCTCTCACTAGAGTCCAATCAGAAGCACTTACGAGGTCTACTGACAAAGACAAGAAGCAGCTCACAGATCCATGAAGAAACAGTCAAGTACATCAAGAAGAAGATCAGGGAGAATCCCTCTCCAGAGAGGTGCATCAATCTGTTCCACTGTCTGAATGAACTGAATGACCATTCTCTAGTGGAGGAGATCCAAAGCTTCCTGAGCTCAGGAAGTCTCTCAAAACCCAACCTGTCACCTGCACAGTGGTCAGCTCTGGTCTTTGTGTTGCTGACTTCAGAAAAGGAGCTGGATGTGTTTGACCTGAAGAAATACTCCAGATCAGAGGAAACTCTTCTGAGGCTGCTGCCAGTGGTCAAAGCCTCCAGAGCTGTTCTGTGAGTACATCAAATTACATATAAGAACTAATCATCAGGAAGAAATATTACGTTTAGATAAAAATATGTATTATAATATGTATATAATATTATGTTGAATAACATATTGAATAAATGCTTTGATTTTCACATTAGTATAACAATATGACCATACAATTCTAGGAGACGGAAGATGAATCTATATGCTGTTTGAGAGAATAAACCAAATGAATCTGCCATTGTCCTTCTACACTACTGGTGTTAAATTAACAGTGTGTTTGTGAAGTCATGATGATCTCGTTGCAGGCTGTCAGGCTGTGGAGTCACAGAGAAAGCCTGTGCTTCTCTGGTCTCAGCTCTGAGGTCAAACCCCTCACACCTGAGAGAGCTGGACCTGAGTAACAATGACCTGAAGGATTCAGGAGTGAAGCTGCTCTCTGCTGGACTGGGGAATCCCCACTGCAGACTGGAGACTCTGAGGTCAGTATTCCTGTAGTTGGTCAACAAGTGATAATTGTTCACCAGATCCACATGTGTTTACCAGACACACATAGTCCACACCATATGTGTTTGGACAGTGAAGCCTACAGTTTTAAATGTGGTGCTATGCTCCAGAATTTTGGATTTGAGATCGAATGTTTCATATTAGTTGACAGTACAGAATGTCACCATTTATTGGTTGTGTTTTGGATTATGTTTTTCCTAATAGAAACTGAATGGTGAATAATGTCCTGTCATTTTGGAGTCACTTCACTTGTATTGTCAGTAAGAAGAGAACATGTTTCTGAACACTCTGGACGGTTCTGACTTAGAATATGTGGACAACTACAAATACCTAGGTGTCTGGTTAGACTGTAAACTCTCCTTCCAGACTCACTATAAGCATCTCCAATCCAAAATTAAATCTAGAATTGGCTTCCTATTTCGCAACATAGCATCCTTCACTCATGCTGCCAAACATACCCTTATAAAACTGACCATCCTACCGATCCTCGACTTCGGCGATGTCATTTACAAAATAGCCTCCAATACCCTACTCAATAAATTGAATGCAGTCTATCACAGTGCCATCCGTTTTGTCACCAAAGCCCCATATACAGTGGGGGGAAAAAGTATTTGATCCCCTGCTGATTTTGTACGTTTGCCCGCTGACAAAGAAAGGATCAGTCTATAATTTTAATGGTAGGTTTATTTGAACAGTGAGAGACAGAATAACAACATAAACATCCAGAAAAACTCATGTCAGAAATGTTATAAATTGATTTGCATTTTAATGAGGGAAATAAGTATTTGACCCCCTCTCAATCAGAAAGATTTCTGGCTCCCAGGTGTCTATTATACAGGTAACAAGCTGAGATTAGGAGCACACTCTTAAGTAAAGGGAGTGCTCCTAACCGCAACTTGTTACCTGTAAAAAAAGACACCTGTCCACAGAAGCAATCAATCAGATTCCAAACTCTCCACCATGGCCAAGACCAAAGAGCTCTCCAAGGATGTCAGGGACAAGATTGTAGACCTACACAAGGCTGGAATGGGCTACACGACCATCGCCAACAGCTTGGTGAGAAGGTGACAACATTTGGTGCGATTATTCGCAAATGGAAGAAACACAAAAGAACTGTCAATACCTCTCGGCCTGGGGCTCCATGCAAGATCTCACCTCGTGGAGTTGCAATGATCATGAGAACGGTGAGGAATCAGCCCAGAACTCCACGGGGGGATCTTGTCAATGATCTCAAGGCAGCTGGGACCATAGTCACCAAGAAAACAATTGGTAACACACTACGCCGTGAAGGACTGAAATCCTGCAGCGCCCGCAAGGTCCCCCTGCTCAAGAAAGCACATATACATGCCCGTCTGAAGTTTGCCAATGAACATCTGAAGGACTCAGAGGACAACTGGTGAAAGTGTTGTGGTCAGATGAGACCAAAATGGAGCTCTTTGACATCAACTCAACGCGCCGTGTTTGAAGGAGGAGGAATGCTGCCTATGACCACAAGAACACCATCTCCACCGTCTAACATGGAGGTGGAAACATTATGCTTTGGGGGTGTTTTTCTGCTAAGGGGACAGGACAACTTCACTGCATCAAAGGGACGATAGACGGGGCCATGTACCGTCAAATCTTGGGTGAGAACCTCCTTCCCTCAGCCAGGGCATTGAAAATGGATTGTGGATGGGTATTCCAGCATGACAGAGACCCAAAACACACGGCCAAGGCAACAAAGGAGTGGCTCAAGAAGAAGCACATTAAGTTCCTGGAATGGCCTAGCCAGTCTCCAGACCTTAATCCCATAGAAAATATGTGGAGGGAGATGAAGTTTCAAGTTGCCAAACGTCAGCCTTGAAACGTTAATGACTTGGAGAAGATCTGCAAAGAGGAGTGGGACAAAATCCCTCCTGAGATGTGTGCAAACCTGGTGGCCAACTACAAGAAACGTCTGACCTCTGTGATTGCCAACAAGGGTTTTGCCACCAAGTACTAAGTAATGTTTTGCAGAGGGATCAAATACTTATTTCCCACATTAAAATGCAAATAATTGTATAACATTTTTGACATGTGTTTTTTCTGGATTTTTTTGCTGTTATTCTGTCTCTCACTGTTCAAATAAACCTACCATTCAAATTATAGACTGATCATTTTTTTGTAAGTGGGCAAACATACAAAATCAGCAGGGGATCAAATGCTTCATACTCGTCGCTAAACCCACTGGCTCCAGGTCATCTACAAGACCCTGCTAGGTAAAGTCCCCCCTTATCTCAGCTCGCTGGTCACCATAGCAGCACCCACCTGTAGCACGCGCTCCAGCAGGTATATCTCCCTGGTCACTCCCAAAGCCAATTCCTCCTTCGGCCGCCTCTTCTTCCAGTTCTCTGCTGCCAATGACTGGAACGAACTACAAAAATCTCTAAAACTGGAAACACTTATCTCCCTCACTAGCTTTAAGCACCAGCTGTCAGAGCAGCTCACAGATCACTGCACCTGTACATAGCCCATCTATAATTTAGCCCAACTACCTCTTCCCCTACTGTATTTATTTATTTATTTAGCTCCTTTGCACCCCATTATTTCTACTTTGCACTTTCTTCCACTTCCACTGCATCTTCCACTGCAAAACACTGTCTGTCTTTTGACTGATACTGCTTTTAAACTGGTCTGGTCAGTCTACTCAAATATTTGTACTATACATGTTTCTATCTGCAGGCAAAACTTTGATCATTTGTAATTTATAATATGATACATTAATTTCTGAATAGGTATCACAGGTATCATTTTAATACAACCTGTCTGTCATTGTATTTCTTCTGTGTTGGCAGACTCACTGGTTGTAAACTCACAGACACATCCTGTAAAGTGTTGGCCTCAGTTCTCAGTTCAAACCCCTCACACCTGAGAGAGCTGGACCTGAGTAACAATGACCTGAAGGATTCAGGAGTGAAGCTGCTCTCTGCTGGACTGGGGAATCCCCACTGCAGACTGGAGACTCTGAGGTCAGTATTCCTGTAGTTGGTCAACAAGTGTTTTGTTGTAGCCTCTGTTATTGGTAATGGTGAGAGGTTAGCATGTTTTGTTGTAGCCTCTGTTATTGGTAATGGTGGGAGGTTAGCAAGTTTTGTTGTATCCTCTGTTATTGGTAATGGTGAGAGGTTAGCATGTTTTGTTGTAGTCTCTGTTATTGGTAATGGTGAGAGGTTAGCATGTTTTGTTGTAGTCTCTGTTATTGGTAATGGTGGGAGGTTAGCATGTTTTGTTGTAGTCTCTGTTATTGGTAATGGTGAGAGGTTAGCATGTTTTGTTGTAGCCTCTGTTATTGGTAATTGTGAGAGGTTAGCATGTTTTGTTGTAGTCTCTGTTATTGGTGATGGTGAGAGGTTAGCATGTTCTGTTGTAGCCTCTGTTATTGGTAATGGTGAGAGGTTAGCATGTTTTGTTGTAGTCTCTGTTATTGGTAATGGTGAGAGGTTAGCATGTTTTGTTGTAGTCTCTGTTATTGGTAATGGTGAGAGGTTAGCATGTTTTGTTGTAGTCTCTGTTATTGGTAATGGTGAGAGGTTAGCATGTTTTGTTTGTATTTTTCTAAATGGTGAAACAAATGTGTATGAAAATATTCTCAAATAAAATTGTGTCTTCTTTTCTCCCCCGAGGGAGATGTGGTGCCTGGGGGAAAAGGGAGAGCAGGACCTGCTTCCTGCTTGGAGATGTGGTGCCTGGGGGAAAAGGGAGAGCAGGACCTGCTGCCTGCTTGGAGATGTGGTGCCTGGGGGAAAAGGGAGAGCAGGACCTGCTGCCTGCTTGGAGATGTGGTGCCTGGGGGAAAAGGGAGAG
Organism: Salmo trutta; assembly: GCF_901001165.1. Lineage (NCBI taxonomy): Eukaryota > Metazoa > Chordata > Actinopteri > Salmoniformes > Salmonidae > Salmo > Salmo trutta. Next base: position 8,496,563 of record NW_021822911.1, on the reverse strand, counting down.
CAGGACCTGCTGCCTGCTTGGAGATGTGGTGCCTGGGGGAAAAGGGAGAGCAGGACCTGCTGCCTGCTTGGAGATGTGGTGCCTGGGGGAAAAGGGAGAGCAGGACCTGCTGCCTGCTTGGAGATGTGGTGCCTGGGGGAAAAGGGAGAGCAGGACCTGCTGCCTGCTTGGTGACTGTAGCTTCTTTCTCTGCGTTCATGTGGTTCTCACAAAGCTCACATGCCAGATCCATCATGAAATCTCTCCTGCTGACTGTCTTGTCAAGGCATTGCTTGTACAACACGTGTTGATAGCAGCCATGTTGAGCACATTGTAGAACACTGCAACAGTCCAGCAGCAAGTACCTCATTTTACAGAGTCTTGCCATCTAATATGAATGTAACATAATAGAAGGGGATACTAATTGGTGTCTGTCAGATGGAAGGCTGTCTGTATATGGTAGAGATACTGTATATACTGTAATGACCTGGCTAGATCATAAAGGGGATACTAGTTGGTGTCTGTATATGGTAGAGATACTGTATATACTGTAATGACCTGGCTAGATCATAAAGGGGATACTAGTTGGTGTCTGTATACGGTAGAGATACTGTATATACTGTAATGACCTGGCTAGATCATAAAGGGGATACTAGTTGGTGTCTGTATATGGTAGAGATACTGTATATACTGTAATGACCTGGCTAGATCATAAAGGGGATACTAGTTGGTGTCTGAGATACTGTATATACTGTAATGACCTGGCTAGATAATAAAGGGGATACTAGTTGGTGTCTGTATATGGTAGAGATACTGTATATACTGTAATGACCTGGCTAGATCATAAAGGGGATACTAGTTGGTGTCTGTATATGGTAGAGATACTGTATATACTGTAATGACCTGGCTAGATCATAAAGGGGATACTAGTTGGTGTCTGTATATGGTAGAGATACTGTATATACTGTAATGACCTGGCTAGATCATAAAGGGGATACTAGTTGGTGTCTGTATATGGTAGAGATACTGTATATACTGTAATGACCTGGCTAGATCATAAAGGGGATACTAGTTGGTGTCTGTATATGGTAGAGATACTGTATATACTGTAATGACCTGGCTAGATAATAAAGGGGATACTAGTTGGTGTCTGTATATGGTAGAGATACTGTATATACTGTAATGACCTGGCTAGATCATAAAGGGGATACTAGTTGGTGTCTGTATATGGTAGAGATACTGTATATACTGTAATGACCTGGCTAGATCATAAAGGGGATACTAGTTGGTGTCTGTATATGGTAGAGATACTGTATATACTGTAATGACCTGGCTAGATCATAAAGGGGATACTAGTTGGTGTCTGTATATGGTAGAGATACTGTATATACTGTAATGACCTGGCTAGATCATAAAGGGGATACTAGTTGGTGTCTGTATACGGTAGAGATACTGTATATACTGTAATGACCTGGCTAGATCATAAAGGGGATACTAGTTGGTGTCTGTATATGGTAGAGATACTGTATATACTGTAATGACCTGGCTAGATCATAAAGGGGATACTAGTTGGTGTCTGAGATACTGTATATACTGTAATGACCTGGCTAGATCATAAAGGGGATACTAGTTGGTGTCTGTATATGGTAGAGATACTGTATATACTGTAATGACCTGGCTAGATCATAAAGGGGATACTAGTTGGTGTCTGTATATGGTAGAGATACTGTATATACTGTAATGACCTGGCTAGATCATAAAGGGGATACTAGTTGGTGTCTGTATATGGTAGAGAAACTGTATATACTGTAATGACCTGGCTAGATCATAAAGGGGATACTAGTTGGTGTCTGTATATGGTAGAGATACTGTATATACTGTAATGACCTGGCTAGATCATAAAGGGGATACTAGTTGGTGTCTGTATATGGTAGAGATACTGTATATACTGTAATGACCAGGCTAGATCATAAAGGGGATACTAGTTGGTGTCTGTATATGGTAGAGATACTGTATATACTGTAATGACCTGGCTAGATCATAAAGGGGATACTAGTTGGTGTCTGTATATGGTAGAGATACTGTATATACTGTATTGACCTGGCTAGATCATAAAGGGGATACTAGTTGGTGTCTGAGATACTGTATATACTGTAATGACCTGGCTAGATCATAAAGGGGATACTAGTTGGTGTCTGTATATGGTAGAGATACTGTATATACTGTATTGACCTGGCTAGATCATAAAGGGGATACTAGTTGGTGTCTGTATATGGTAGAGATACTGTATATACTGTAATGACCTGGCTAGATCATAAAGGGGATACTAGTTGGTGTCTGTATATGGTAGAGATACTGTATATACTGTAATGACCTGGCTAGATCATAAAGGGGATACTAGTTGGTGTCTGTATATGGTAGAGATACTGTATATACTGTATTGACCTGGCTAGATCATAAAGGGGATACTAGTTGGTGTCTGTATATGGTAGAGATACTGTATATACTGTAATGACCTGGCTAGATCATAAAGGGGATACTAGTTGGTGTCTGTATATGGTAGAGATACTGTATATACTGTAATGACCTGGCTAGATCATAAAGGGGATACTAGTTGGTGTCTGTATATGGTAGAGATACTGTATATACTGTAATGACCTGGCTAGATCATAAAGGGGATACTAGTTGGTGTCTGTATATGGTAGAGATACTGTATATACTGTAATGACCTGGCTAGATCATAAAGGGGATACTAGTTGGTGTCTGTATATGGTAGAGATACTGTATATACTGTAATGACCTGGCTAGATTATAAAGGGGAAACTAGTTGGTGTCTGTATATGGTAGAGATACTGTATATACTGTAATGACCTGGCTAGATCATAAAGGGGATACTAGTTGGTGTCTGTATATGGTAGAGATACTGTATATACTGTAATGACCTGGCTAGATCATAAAGGGGATACTAGTTGGTGTCTGTATATGGTAGAGATACTGTATATACTGTAATGACCTGGCTAGATCATAAAGGGGATACTAGTTGGTGTCTGTATATGGTAGAGATACTGTATATACTGTAATGACCTGGCTAGATCATAAAGGGGATACTAGTTGGTGTCTGTATATGGTAGAGATACTGTATATACTGTATTGACCTGGCTAGATCATAAAGGGGATACTAGTTGGTGTCTGTATATGGTAGAGATACTGTATATACTGTAATGACCTGGCTAGATCATAAAGGGGATACTAGTTGGTGTCTGTATATGGTAGAGATACTGTATATACTGTAATGACCTGGCTAGATCATAAAGGGGATACTAGTTGGTGTCTGTATATGGTAGAGATACTGTATATACTGTAATGACCTGGCTAGATCATAAAGGGGATACTAGTTGGTGTCTGTATATGGTAGAGAAACTGTATATACTGTAATGACCTGGCTAGATCATAAAGGGGATACTAGTTGGTGTCTGTATATGGTAGAGATACTGTATATACTGTAATGACCTGGCTAGATCATAAAGGGGATACTAGTTGGTGTCTGTATATGGTAGAGATACTGTATATACTGTAATGACCTGGCTAGATCATAAAGGGGATACTAGTTGGTGTCTGTATATGGTAGAGATACTGTATATACTGTAATGACCTGGCTAGATCATAAAGGGGATACTAGTTGGTGTCTGTATATGGTAGAGATACTGTATATACTGTAATGACCTGGCTAGATCATAAAGGGGATACTAGTTGGTGTCTGTATATGGTAGAGATACTGTATATACTGTAATGACCTGGCTAGATCATAAATGGGATACTAGTTGGTGTCTGTATATGGTAGAGATACTGTATATACTGTAATGACCTGTCTAGATCATAAAGGGGATACTAGTTGGTGTCTGTATATGGTAGAGATACTGTATATACTGTAATGACCTGGATAGATCATAAAGGGGATACTAGTTGGTGTCTGTATATGGTAGAGATACTGTATATACTGTAATGACCTGGATAGATCATAAAGGGGATACTAGTTGGTGTCTGTATATGGTAGAGATACTGTATATACTGTAATGACCTGGCTAGATCATAAAGGGGATACTAGTTGGTGTCTGTATATGGTAGAGATACTGTATATACTGTAATGACCTGGCTAGATCATAAAGGGGATACTAGTTGGTGTCTGTATATGGTAGAGATACTGTATATACTGTAATGACCTGGCTAGATCATAAAGGGGATACTAGTTGGTGTCTGTATATGGTAGAGATACTGTATATACTGTATTGACCTGGCTAGATCATAAAGGGGATACTAGTTGGTGTCTGTATATGGTAGAGATACTGTATATACTGTAATGACCTGGCTAGATCATAAAGGGGATACTAGTTGGTGTCTGTATATGGTAGAGATACTGTATATACTGTAATGACCTGGCTAGATCATAAAGGGGATACTAGTTGGTGTCTGTATATGGTAGAGATACTGTATATACTGTATTGACCTGGCTAGATCATAAAGGGGATACTAGTTGGTGTCTGTATATGGTAGAGATACTGTATATACTGTAATGACCTGGCTAGATCATAAAGGGGATACTAGTTGGTGTCTGTATATGGTAGAGATACTGTATATACTGTAATGACCTGGCTAGATCATAAAGGGGATACTAGTTGGTGTCTGTATATGGTAGAGATACTGTATATACTGTAATGACCTGGCTAGATCATAAAGGGGATACTAGTTGGTGTCTGTATATGGTAGAGATACTGTATATACTGTAATGACCTGGCTAGATCATAAAGGGGATACTAGTTGGTGTCTGTATATGGTAGAGATACTGTATATACTGTAATGACCTGGCTAGATTATAAAGGGGAAACTAGTTGGTGTCTGTATATGGTAGAGATACTGTATATACTGTAATGACCTGGCTAGATCATAAAGGGGATACTAGTTGGTGTCTGTATATGGTAGAGATACTGTATATACTGTAATGACCTGGCTAGATCATAAAGGGGATACTAGTTGGTGTCTGTATATGGTAGAGATACTGTATATACTGTAATGACCTGGCTAGATCATAAAGGGGATACTAGTTGGTGTCTGTATATGGTAGAGATACTGTATATACTGTAATGACCTGTCTAGGCTAGTCAACTTTGTGTGTTCACTGTTCCTAGCAGGCTAGTCTTCTTTGCAATCAACTTGTCTGACAGGGAATTGATGTGAAGAAATTGTCCATGGTCACAATTCTGCCTTTGTCCATGTAAGGCTCCACGTGACTCAAAACCACAGTCTCAGACAGTCACCCACTGGCCTGGTTTCATCTTTCCCCAGACATGGAAAGACCTTGAGCAAGTTGGTTTGGACATCTGTGGCTAACCAGAACTGAAGTCACATGCACCACGATCAGTTTCTATCTGGTTTCTATTGGCCGTTCATCCATTGACGACAGAATAGCAGATTTTAATTTGATTGTGTTAATAGTTTTTGCTTAGTTGCCAGATCAATGCTGCTGCTGGAGTGGTCATGTGATTAAAACATGGACAACACGGATATTGTTGAAGAAAAATTGAACTTTGGAAATAAAGCTGCACCCCTTGAATGTTGAGAGTTATTTGATAAAGGTAAGTGTCATAGAAACTGCAGAATCTGCTCTTTCAGATACAGTACTATATAGAAACACAATGTTTTACCTGCAGAATATGCTCTTTCAGATACAGTACTATATAGAAATCACAATGTTTAACCTGCAGATCTGCTCTTTCAGATACAGTACTATATAGAAATCACAATGTTTAACCTGCAGATCTGCTCTCTCAGATACAGTATTATATAGAAATCACAATGTTTAACCTGCAGAATCTGCTCTCTCAGATACAGTACTATATAGAAATCACAATGTTTTACCTGCTGAATATGCTCTTTCAGATACAGTATTATATAGAAATCACAATGTTTAACCTGCAGAATCTGCTCTTTCAGATACAGTACTATATAGAAATCACAATGTTTAACCTGCAGAATCTGCTCTTTCAGATACAGTACTATATAGAAATCACAATGTTTAACCTGCAGAATCTGCTCTTTCAGATACAGTACTATATAGAAATCACAATGTTTAACCTGCTGAATATGCTCTTTCAGATACAGTACTATATAGAAACACAATTTTTTACCTGCAGAATCTGCTCTTTCAGATACAGTATAGAAATCACAATGTTTACCTGCAGAATCTGCTCTTTCAGATACAGTACTATATAGAAACACAATGTTTAACCTGCAGAATCTGCTCTTTCATATACAGTACTATATAGAAATCACAATGTTTAACCTGCAGAATCTGCTCTTTCAGATACAGTACTATATAGAAACACAATGTTTAACCTGCAGAATCTGCTCTTTCAGAAACAGTATTATATAGAAATCACAATGTTTTACCTGCATGTGACTCTGAAGGAGGATTTGATAAAGAGATGCTCCTTTTCCTGCATCTGTCAATTACAAGATGCTCACATCTCTTCATGTTCAATATGACAACTGATAGGCCTAATATTGTCACTCATCAGATTATTGTAAATGTAATCTTGTCTACAGGCTAACTAAGCTGATCAGGATAACTCTTATCATGTGTGAAATTAGTTTTGGTATAGTTTAGGAGTAGTGTCGATGGGCAGGCTGATCAGGCTAACTCTTATCATGTGTGAAATTAGTTTTGGTACAGTTTAGGAGTAGTGTCGATGGGCAGGCTGATCAGGATAACTCTTATCATGTGTCGATGGGCCAGCTGTGAAGGTTGACTGTTATCATTTGTTTCCCCCTCATCAACTTGGACAGAGTCCAGGACATGTTATACATTACTCTAAAGGCCTACTGTAACTCATAGCATGTGTTCATTTCCTTACAATACATGTGATTAGTGTTAGAGTTACAGTCAATAAAACAGACCCACAACAGTTTATTTGTGGAAAGTAAAACATAAAAGAGAATATTATTAACCCACAGGGGGTGTGGTCAAATGATTTGCTGCTGATAAATAGGCATAACACAAACTCATCACTACACTGTTGTCTTTCTACATTAAATCAACCTCTTCACCTCATCAACACACTGTTGTTCTACATTAAATCAACCTCTACACCTCATCAATACACTATTGTTCTACATTAAATCAACCTCTACACCTCATCAATACACTATTGTCTTTCTACATTAAATCAACCTCTACACCTCATCAATACACTATTGTTCTACATTAAATCAACCTCTACACCTCATCAATACACTATTGTTCTACATTAAATCAACCTCTACACCTCATCAATACACTATTGTTCTACATTAAATCAACCTCTACACCTCATCAATACACTATTGTTCTACATTAAATCAACCTCTGCACCCTCCTTATCATTCAGTTAGGCCTGATTTAAATTAAATTGTGAATTAAAGTGCACAATTATGGCCCATTCATCTATTTTTCATTTATTCAGTGAGGAAAGAGAGACTCATTAGTGGCTGGTTGAACACCAAGGTCCTACAGCACATTGACTTGGCAGATTAAGTTGGGAATAGGTGTGGAAAAAATGGGTAACAAGGCACTAAATACTTTTCTGTTTGTGTTTTCAAAATTTGGACAAATGAGCAATGTAAAATACAAACATTTAGGAAAAGTCAGGGAGCAGGACTGATTCTAGTGTTAAAAGTCAGGGAGCAGGACTGATTCTAGTGTTAAAAGTCAGGGAGCAGGACTGATTCTAGTGTTAAAAGTCAGGGAGCAGGACTGATTCTAGAGTTAAAATTCAGGGAGCAGGACTGATTCTAGTGTTAAAAGTCAGGGAGCAGGACTGATTCTAGTGTTAAAAGTCAGGGAGCAGAACTGATTCTAGTGTTAAAAGTCAGGGAGCAGGACTGATTCTAGTGTTAAAAGTCAGGGAGCAGGACTGATTCTAGTGTTAAAAGTCAGGGAGCAGGACTGATTCTAGAGTTAAAATTCAGGGAGCAGGACTGATTCTAGTGTTAAAAGTCAGGGAGCAGGACTGATTCTAGTGTTAAAAGTCAGGGAGCAGAACTGATTCTAGTGTTAAAAGTCAGGGAGCAGGACTGATTCTAGTGTTAAAAGTCAGGGAGCAGGACTGATTCTAGTGTTAAAAGTCAGGGAGCAGAACTGATTCTAGTGTTAAAAGTCAGGGAGCAGGACTGATTCTAGTGTTAAAAGTCAGGGAGCAGAACTGATTCTAGTGTTAAAAGTCAGGGAGCAGGACTGATTCTAGTGTTAAAAGTCAGGGAGCAGGACTGATTCTAGTGTTAAAAGGCAGGGAGCAGGACTGATTCTAGTGTTAAAAGTCAGGGAGCAGGACTGATTCTAGTGTTAAAAGTCAGAGAGCAGGACTGATTCTAGTGTTAAAAGTCAGAGAGCAGGACTGATTCTAGTGTTAAAAGTCAGGGAGCAGGACTGATTCTAGTGTTAAAAGTCAGGGAGCAGGACTGATTCTAGTGTTAAAAGTCAGGGAGCAGGACTGATTCTAGTGTTAAAGGTTTTCAACCTCATATTCATCCTCTCCAGCACCAAAACAGAAACTATATTTATGAATATGGCACATTTCTATGATCTGTAGTTAACATTTCTCTCTGATATAAAAGTTAAAAATGGGGATTTTCAAAACCTGGACTGACTTTCTAGTCCAATAGAGGGTTTTTTATTGCTCCCCACTCCACTGACAATCTAATTGTGTTCGAAAATCACTGATTTTAACTACAAAACTTTTTTCTACAAAACTTAGAAATGCACCATTTTCACATATGATTTTATTTTATTTTTACGGCTGCATTGGACCTTTAAAGGACCAGCGCAGTCAAAAATTAGATTTTTTTTGTTTTTTTATACATATTTGCAAACTATGAGGTTGGAATAATGCTAATTGTGAAAATTATGATAATGCACTTGTAGTGTAGAGCTGTTTGAAAAGACCACATGAAATGTCAGCCTGTTTTGGTGGGATGGAGTCAATAGACCAATAAGAAAGAGTTCCAAACCTCTCTGCCAATAACAACTCATTTTCAGTTTTCCCTTCCCCACTCAGACCACTCACAGACATTCCTAGCAAAATACTTGCTTGAGAAATTACTCTTGAAATTTTAATTTAAACGAATCACAGTAAGGTACTTGATTAATATGCATAAATTATTTGATATTGAGATAAAAATGGATGCATTAGACGTATAAAGTTTTAGTTTCATATAAATTACCTCCACAGCAACATGGACACAGCATACTTGCATCTACACGCCAGAGGAGGCTGGTGGAGGAGCTATAGGAGGATGGGCTCATTGGAAAGTCTGGAATGGAATTAATGGAACAGTATCAAACAGATAATTTATTTATTCTATTCCAGTAATTACAATGAGTCGTCCTCCTATAGCTCCTCCCACCAGCCTCCTCTTGGAAACTTCTCTGCTCTGCTAAAAGAGAAGCTGAGAGTATCACATCTTGTTTTTGTTCATTTTGCTTGACAACATTCCGGGGTATTGGGAATTGTGGGGCATTCTGGGATATTGGATATTGTGTGTAGATTGATGAGGTGGAAAAAACGATTATGTCCATTTTAGAATAAGACTGTAACGTAACAAAAAGTGTAAAAAGTCAAGGGGTCTGAATACTTTCTAAATGCATTCTTCTTTTTCTTCTTCTTTGTTTAACCTTTATAACATTATCAACACTGAGACCAGGGTCTCTTCCACCTTTATAACACTGTTAACAGGGAGTCAACACTGAGACCAGGGTCTCTTCCACCTTTATAACACTGTTAACAGGGAGTCAACACTGAGACCAGGGTCTCTTCCACCTTTATACCACTGTTAACAGGGAGTCAACACTGAGACCAGGGTCTCTTCCACCTTTATACCACTGTTAACAGGGAATCAACACTGAGACCAGGGTCTCTTCCACAAGGGAGACCTGCACATACAATACATAGACAAACAATAAAGAAAAACACTTTCCTCAGCAAATAGTTCCCTAATCAATATTTGAAATTTGCCCAATCGTCCAATTGCAGTGTATTTTGTAGTTGGTTCCAGCTATGAGGTGCATTAAAACTGATGTTGGCCTTACACACGTGTTGTTCTGCAGACTGATGGGGAACAGTGGAATGGGCTGTAGGGACTCTTTCAACACAGCTGTGGTTCTCCTTTGGTTCTCCTTTGTGCGGTTAACTGAGAATACTCAGCAGTAAATTAATGTGGTTTCATTAGTATCTCTCTGCCTTCCCATTGGCTGTCTCTGGATTCTGACCCTCCCTCACAGACCACCATTTCGATGTCACATAACCCTTGTGTGTGTGTGTGTGTGTGTGTGTGTGTGTGTGTGTGTGTGTGTGTGTGTGTGTGTGTGTGTGTGTGTGTGTGTGTGTGTGTGTGTGTGTGTGTGTCTTTGAGTGTGTGTGTGATGCAGCAGCCTAATGGATTATTATGTGTCCATTTTCCATTTAAAATGTGTTTTGTCAGAATTTTGGGCACATCATTTGTCTCCATGGCAACATGGACAATACTGGTTAAAGCTGAATAGATTAAGGATCTGAGATCATTTATTGTCTTCACCTCAAATTAACCAGAGTTTCAGTAAACCAGTTTATAAACTACAGAACATAGCTTTATAAGAACACTATAAGAAGAAAACATGTATGCAGTCATATTCACTGTTATCTTTCTACCTTCCTCCATGTCTCATATTCACTGTTATCTTTCTACCTTCCTCCATGTCTCATATTCACTGTTATATTTCTACCTTCCTCCATGTCTCATATTCACTGTTATCTTTCTACCTTCCCCCATGTCTCATATTCACTGTTATCTTTATACCTTCCCCCATGTCTCATATTCACTGTTATCTTTCAGCCTTCCTCCATGTCTCATATTCACTGTTATCTTTCTACCTTCCCCCATGTCTCATATTCACTGTTATCTTTCTACCTTCCTCCATGTCTCATATTCACTGTTATCTTTCTACCTTCCCCCATGTCTCATATTCACTGTTATCTTTCTACCTTCCCCCACGTCTCATATTCACTGTTATCTTTATACCTTCCCCCATGTCTCATATTCACTGTTATCTTCCTACCTTCCTCCATGTCTCATATTCACTGTTATCTTTCTACCTTCCCCCATGTCTCATATTCACTGTTATCTTTCAGCCTTCCTCCATGTCTCATATTCACTGTTATCTTTCTACCTTCCCCCATGTCTCATATTCACTGTTATCTTTCTACCTTCCCCCATGTCTCAAATTCACTGTCATCTTTATACCTTCCCCCATGTCTCATATTCACTGTTATCTTTATACCTTCCCCCATGTCTCATATTCACTGTTATCTTTCTACCTTCCCCCATGTCTCAAATTCACTGTTATCTTTATACCTTCCCCCATGTCTCATATTCACTGTTATCTTTATACCTTCCCTCATGTCTCATATTCACTGTTATCTTTCTACCTTCCCCCACAGAGATGGCTTGATGAAGTGTGCAGCATAGAGTGCATAGTCCTTTAGTCTCTATGGGCCAGATGGCCAGTTGGTGAGGGCCACAGCATAGTCCATTAGTCTCTATGGGCCAGATGGCCAGTTGGTGAGGGCCACAGCATAGTCCTTTAGTCTCTATGGACCAGATGGCCAGTTGGTGAGGGCCACAGCATAGTCCATTAGTCTCTATGGGCCAGGTGGCCAGTTGGTGAGGGCCACAGCATAGTCCTTTAGTCTCTATGGGCCAGATGGCCAGTTGGTGAGGGCCACAGCATGGAGAAAGAAACTGTTCAGATGGGAGTCTATAACATCCAATCACATAGGTTTACAGCAACTTCCTTGCTAATAACTCAAACTGCCTTGGTTTAAATAAAGACAATATTTCTACAGGTGTAGGATCTTAATTTGATCATCCTGTTGCAGGACAACGTTGCTGCAATGCAGTTAATTTTAAACTTGTGTTGTATTTGAGATTTAAAAAGGCTTTTGGAGTTTGTAATAGCGGCTACTTCCTCTGCAAGAAAACAGGCGTCCGCATCACGTGACTGTCAGAAGTTGTGATTTCCTCATTTGAAATTAGAAGTACGTTTGTAGCCTACGCAGTTACAAAATGGCTGTTGACACAGGGGCAAACGTTTCTCCAAAACATTAGAAGTGGGATAAATGTGTTGATTTGAAGGAAAGAAGTGCAGACTGGTAAGTCTACTGTAGGCTACATAGAACTATTATCAAGTTAGGTTGTGGTCAGACAAAGCTTGAGATATGATCCTTTATCATGCTGACTGACCTGAAGGTCTCTGTAGGAAATGAGATATGATCCTTTATCATGCTGACCGACCTGAAGGTCTCTGTAGGAAATGAGATATGATCCTTTATCATGCTGACTGACCTGAAGGTCTCTGTGTGAAATGAGATATGATCCTTTATCATGCTGACTGACCTGAAGGTCTCTGTAGGAAATGAGATATGATCCTTTATCATGCTGACCGACCTGAAGGTCTCTGTAGGAAATGTTGTGATAAAATCAGGTCTAGGCTATATGCTCTGGTATTTAGACTGAAAACTGATTTGTAGGTGGTCAGTCCTGCTACTGATAGTTTATGTGAACTGATCTGAACAGGTTTAGACTGGTCATCTATGATATGTAGGTTATATACAGTACATTCTCTGTCCTGCTACTGGTAGGACTATAACATTATGTTGATCTGAACAGGTTTAGACTGGTCATCTATGATATGTAGGTTATATACAGTACATTCTCTGTCCTGCTACTGGTAGGACTATAACATTATGTTGATCTGAACAGGTTTAGACTGGTCATCTATGATATGTAGGTTATATACAGTACATTCTCTGTCCTGCTACTGGTAGGACTATAACATTATGTTGATCTGAACAGGTTTAGACTGGTCATCTATGATATGTAGGTTATATACAGTACATTCTCTGTCCTGCTACTGGTAGGACTATAACATTATGTTGATCTGAACAGGTTTAGGCTGGTCATCTATGTAGGTTATATACAGTACATTCTCTGTCCTGCTACTGGTAGGACTAAAACATTATGTTGATCTGAACAGGTTTAGACTGGTCATCTATGATATGTAGGTTATATACAGTACATTATCTGTCCTACTTATTATTATTATTATTATTATTATTATTATTATTATTGTTGTTGTTCTGTCTATAACTACCTTAACAAACAGTGACTTATTATTATTATTATTATTATTATTATTATTATTGTTGCTGTACTGTCTATAACTACCTTAACAAACACTGACTTATTATTATTATTATTATTATTATTATTATTGTTGTTGTACTGTCTATAACTACCTTAACAAACAGTGACTTATTATTATTATTATTATTATTATTGTTGTTGTACTGTCTATAACTACCTTAACAAACAGTGACTTATTATTATTATTGACAGTTACCATGGAGATGAAATGTCACAACTACATGTTCATGTGATGCTTTAAATCACCTGACTGTTTCTATGTCTGTTAGTGAATGTATTATTTCTCTAAGAGATAATTAATACATGAGAACAATTGACCTTCAATAATTAGTTGTCACTGTGTTAACCACAACCAACATGCTGGATCTCTGTTTAGTTGTCACTGTGTTAACCACAATCAACATGCTGGATCTCTGTTTAGTTGTTACTGTGTTAACCACAACCAACATGCTGGATCTCTGTTTAGTTGTCACTGTGTTAACCACAACCAACATGCTGGATCTCTGTTTAGTTGTCACTGTGTTAACCACAACCAACATGCTGGATCTCTGTTTAGTTGTCACTGTGTTAACCACAACCAACATGCTGGATCTCTGTTTAGTTGTCACTGTGTTAACCACAACCAACATGCTGGATCTCTGTTTAGTTGTTACTGTGTTAACCACAACCAACATGCTGGATCTCTGTTTAGTTGTCACTGTGTTAACCACAACCAACATGCTGGATCTCTGTTTAGTTGTCACTGTGTTAACCACAACCAACATGCTGGATCTCTGTTTAGTTGTCACTGTGTTAACCACAACCAACATGCTGGATCTCTGTTTAGTTGTCACTGTGTTAACCACAACCAACATGCTGGATCTCTGTTTAGTTGTTACTGTGTTGACCACAACCAACATGCTGGATCTCTGTTTAGTTGTTACTGTGTTAACCACAACCAACATGCTGGATCTCTGTTTAGTTGTCACTGTGTTAATCACAACCAACATGCTGGATCTCTGTTTAGTTGTCACTGTGTTAACCACAACCAACATGCTGGATCTCTGTTTAGTTGTCACTGTGTTAACCACAACCAACATGCTGGATCTCTGTTTAGTTGTTACTGTGTTAACCACAACCAACATGCTGGATGTCTGTTTAGTTGTCACTGTGTTGACCACAACCAACATGCTGGATCTCTGTTTAGTTGTCACTGTGTTAACCACAACCAACATGTTGGATCTCTGTTTAGTTGTCACTGTGTTAACCACAACCAACATGCTGGATCTCTGTTTAGTTGTCACTGTGTTAACCACAACCAACATGCTGGATCTCTGTTTAGTTGTCACTGTGTTAACCACAACCAACATGCTGGATCTCTGTTTAGTTGTCACTGTGTTAACCACAACCAACATGCTGGATCTCTGTTTCGTTGTCACTGTGTTAACCACAACCAACATGCTGGATCTCTGTTTAGCTGTCACTGTGTTAACCACAACCAACATGCTGGATCTCTGTTTAGTTGTTACTGTGTTAACCACAACCAACATGCTGGATCTCTGTTTAGTTGTTACTGTGTTGACCACAACCAACATGCTGGATCTCTGTTTAGTTGTTACTGTGTTAACCACAACCAACATGCTGGATCTCTGTTTAGTTGTCTCTGTGTTAACCACAACCAACACGCTGGATCTCTGTTTAGGGGTCCTGTCTCTAAAATGAGTCTCTCTTGGAAGAGAGAGGAGGAGGTCCCTGCCTCGAAAAGGAGTGTCTCTGGGGAACATGGCACCAAATCTAAGAGGTGAGATGACAATTTTTTAAAGAATTTATGAAGAGTTTATATACAAAATGCTATATCCACCATTTTTTCACATTTGTGTTTTTTCATCAGAAATGAAGGCTTATGGGTGTGTAACATATTACTGTTCTAAGATTTTAAATTCATAGATTTTAGCGTATGACATTTTACTGAGAACATCACAGCAAGATGAAACAAATATTGCTGCATTCTCTAGATTCTGCATTCACCAGATTCTCACATTTCATTTGTGTTATAGAGCCCCACAGTGGAGGTGTCATAATACCCATAACACCTAGCGGTCAAACAGGGAAATGGTTCCAATAGTTTTATAGAGCCTCACAGTGGAGGTGTCATAAAACCCATAACTCCTAGCGGTCAAACAGGGAAATGGTTCCAATAGTTTTATAGAGCCCCACAGTGGAGGTGTCATAGTACCCATAACACCTAGTGGTCAAACAGGGAAATGGTTCCAATAGTTTTATAGAGCCCCACAGTGGAGGTGGTATAATACCCATAACACCTAGCGGTCAAACAGGGAAATGGTTCCAATAGTTTTATAGAGCCTCACAGTGGAGGTGTCATAAAACCCATAACACCTAGTGGTCAAACAGGGAAATGGTTCCAATAGTTTTATAGAGCCCCACAGTGGAGGTGGTATAATACCCATAACACCTAGCGGTCAAACAGGGAAATGGTTCCAAGATTTTTTTTTTTAATGAGGAAGTTCTGACTAATGGCTAATAAACTATAAGCTATAAAAATAAGGAGAGTGGCACACTCCATACAGTGAGGGAAAACAGTATTTGATCCCCTGCTGATTTTGTACGTTTGCCCACTGACAAAGAAATGATCAGTCTATCATTTTAATGGTAGGTTTATTTGAACAGTCAAGTAATGCATGGGGAAGAAATGGCACAGCAGCCATTTTGGGAGGGGGTGTGGATGACCACACACCATAGCAGTCATCTTTTATATAACAACAAAAAAATCCAGAAAAACGCATGTCAAAAATGTTATAAATTGATTTGCATTTTAATGAGGGAAATAAGTATTTGACCCCCTCTCAATCAGAAAGATTTCTGGCTCCCAGGTGTCTTTTATACAGGTAACGAGCTGAGATTAGGAGCACACTCTTAAAGGGAGTGCTCCTAACCGCAGCTTGTTACCTGTAAAAAAAAAGACACCTGTCCACAGATGCAATCAATCAATCAGATTCCAAACTCTCCACCATGGCCAAGACCAAAGAGCTCTCCAAGGATGTCAGGGACAAGATTGTAGACCTACACAAGGCTGGAATGGGCTACAAGACCATCGCCAAGCAGCTTGGTGAGAAGGTGACAACAGTTGGTGCGATTATTCGTAAATGGAAGAAACACAAAAGAACTGTCAATATCCCTCTGCCTGGGGCTCCATGCAAGATCTCACCTCGTGGAGTTGCAATGATCATGAGAACGGTGAGGAATCAGCCCAGAACTACATGGGAGGATCTTGTCAATGATTTCAAGGCAGCTGGGACCATAGTCACCAAGAAATCAATTGGTAACACACTACGCCGTGAAGGACTGAAATCCTACAGCGCCCGCAAGGTCCCCCTGCTCAAGAAAGCACCTATACATGCCCATCTGAAGTTTGCCAATGAACATCTGAATGATTCAGAGGACAACTGGGTGAAAGTGTTGTGGTCAGATGAGACCAAAATGGAGCTCTTTGGCATCAACTCAACTCACCGTGTTTGGAGGAGGAGGAATGCTGCTTATGACCCCAAGAACACCATCCCCACCGTCAAACATGAAGGTGGAAACATTATGCTTTGGGGGTGTTTTTCTGCTAAGGGGACAGGACAACTTCACCGCATCAAAGGGACGATGGACGGGGCCATGTACCGTCAAATCTTGGGTAAGAACCTCCTTCCCTCAGCCAGGGCATTGAAAATGGGTTGTGGATGGGTATTCCAGCATGACAATGACCCAAAACACATGGCCAAGGCAACAAAGGAGTGGCTCAAGAAGAAGCACATTAAGGTCCTGGAGTGGCCTAGCCAGTCTCCAGACCTTAATCCCATAGAAAATCTGTGGAGGGAGCTGAAAGTTCGAGTTGCCAAAAGTCAAACCGTAATGACTTGGAGAAGATCTGCAAAGAGGAGTGGGACAAAATCCCTCCTGAGATGTGTGCAAACCTGGTGGCCAACTACAAGAAACGTCTGACCTCTGTGATTGCCAACAAGGGTTTTGCCACCAAGTACTAAGTCATGTTTTGCAGAGGGGTCAAATACTTATTTCCCTCATTAAAATGCAAATCAATATACATCATTTTTGACATGCGTTTTTCTTGATTTTTTTGTTGTTATTCTGTCTCTCACTGTTCAAATAAACTTTCCATTAAAATTATAGACTGATAATTTCTTTGCCATTGGGCAAACGTACAAAATCAGCAGGGGATCAAATACTTTTTTCCCTCACTGTAAATCTCTACTTGCACATTCATCTTCTGCACATCAATTACTCCAGAGTTTATTTGGTATATTATAATTACTTCGTCACCATGGCCTATTTATTGCCTTACCTCCTTTATCTTACCTCATTTGCACACACTGTATATATACTTTTTATGCTGTATTATTGACTGTATGTTTGTTTATTCCATGTGTAAATCTGTGTTGTTGTCTGTGTCACACTGCTTTGCCTTTTTCTTGGCCAGGTCGCAGTTGTAAATGAGAACTTGTTCTCAACTAGCCTACCTGGTTAAACAAAGGTGAAATACATTTTAAAAATGTAAAAAATCTGCCTTGAATAACAGGTTGCCACTGCTCCAAAGCAATTACATGTGGCACAGGAACCACTGACTGGCTGCATGTTTCTATTATTCAGATACCTGCTGTTTCCTCTTAACTGGTTAGGACAGCTCATGAGGCTATTATCCAGATACCTGCTGTTTCCTCTTAACTGGTTAGGACAGCTCATGAGGTTATTATCCAGATACCTGCTGGTACCTCTTAACTGGTTAGGACAGCTCATGAGGCTATTATCCAGATACCTGCTGGTTCCTCTTAACTGGTTAGGACAGCTCATGAGGTTATTATACCTGCTGGTTCCTCTTAACTGGTTAGGACAGCTCATGAGGCTATTATCCAGATACCTGCTGGTACCTCTTAACTGGTTAGGACAGCTCATGTTTCTATTATCCAGATACCTGCTGGTACCTCTTAACTAGTTAGGACAGCTCATGAGGTTATTATCCAGATACCTGCTGGTCCCTCTTAACTGGTTAGGACAGCTCATGAGGTTATTATACCTGCTGGTTCCTCTTAACTGGTTAGGACAGCTCATGAGGCTATTATCCAGATACCTGCTGGTACCTCTTAACTGGTTAGGACAGCTCATGAGGTTATTATCCAGATACCTGCTGGTTCCTCTTAACTGTTTAGGACAGCTCATGAGGCTATTATCCAGATACCTGCTGGTTCCTCTTAACTGGTTAGGACAGCTCATGAGGTTATTATCCAGATACCTGCTGGTACCTCTTAACTGGTTAGGACAGCTCATGTTTCTATTATCCAGATACCTGCTGGTACCTCTTAACTGGTTAGGACAGCTCATGAGGTTATTATCCAGATACCTGCTGGTACCTCTTAACTGGTTAGGACAGCTCATGAGGCTATTATCCAGATACCTGCTGGTACCTCTTAACTGGTTAGGACAGCTCATGAGGTTATTATCCAGATACCTGCTGGTACCTCTTAACTGGTTAGGACAGCTCATGAGGTTATTATCCAGATACCTGCTGGTTCCTCTTAACTGGTTAGGACAGCTCATGAGGTTATTATCCAGATACCTGCTGGTACCTCTTAACTGGTTAGGACAGCTCATGAGGCTATTATCCAGATACCTGCTGAGGTCCTAAATATCTGCCAGTAGATGGGACACAATATTACTAATGTAACCCACTGTAAAGACTGGGTTTAGTTGATTGTGTTGCACTGCTCATGTCTGCGTTCTGGAACTGCCCGCGTCCACGTCCGGTGTGGCACCAAGGATATTGTCAGGTTACGTGCAGAGTGGGCTGAGGTGATCTTGGGGAAAACGACGGAGTTCGCTACATTGTTGAGACGCCAAAGTTTATTGTTCAATTATCTTTTTGCTTTACGGTCAGGGACAGTATGAGTGTAGCCAGATCCTTTTCACTCTCTATCCTTGTTTCATTTTGTGGTTCACTGGATTCGTCCTCATCCTCGAGACGAGGGACAGACGAACGACCTGCTAGCTAGCCAAGCTAGTCAGTACAGCTAGGTAAGCTAGCTACTCTACCAGCAGCATCCTCATTTTTCCTAGCTACCACTACATCATCACTAGCTGCCCGCATTACTTGTGGACCGATGGAGCTCCCTGGTTGTTTCATCCACCAGTTAAATCCCATGGAAGGCTTCCGTCTCTCTCGTTGACGGATGCTGGCTACCTCTGTCCGGTTCTCCTCTTTTCACTAGATGGACGGTAACTTTAGTGTTTAACCCCTCTGTGTCCAATGACCGAAGTTTAAAAAAAAAAAATTGTGACGCCTCAAGTAGTCTGGACACATTCCATTTTTAACAATGTTTTTTTTTCTGATAAAACTAGTTCATTGCATCCGCCATGGAGCTCAGTTTCATAATATTACCTTATGTCCCTAGTTATGAAGTTATAGCGAAAAAACAGGCCTTATTTTAGGTCATTTTTCACCCTTCCAGCTCCTATTAGTTTAATTGAGCACTGTGGCACCACCTGACATTCTGAACGTTCTATACCATTGCCCATTGTTCTGCGTCACAATGCCAGCTTCGCTATTGTTATCAATGAGACCTGCCTGCGTTAACATTGTAGGCTGACCTCAAGTATTATTATTAGTATTATTACTAATATTATCACAGCTACTTGGTGCACACTTCACCTGGGTACACGTTGTGGTGACCCACAGTACTAGTGATGGCTGGCGCAAACCGATCAAACGTTAAGCATTTTCTGGTCATAGTTAACCAATTTTGTTTTCAGAAAAATGTATACAACCTAAACAGAACACATGTCCCTGCCCTCTTTTTCAAGATGTGGCCGATTTATACAGACATAATAAAAAATGTAATTAAGATATAACACTTTTTTTGAGGAGTTATTGTTTCTGAATGGCTACTGGGTAATTTGATATGCATCGAAATCTTCGTTTGTAGGCATTGAATTGAGCAAATGCTGCACAGGTTCACTGAGTTACAACCCAAATGGATAGGTCTAGCTCATTGATTTGTAGATCTGACGCAGTTGAGCCTTGCAAGTGTGGTGAATGAGTTATGTAGTACCCACAGAAGACCACAGGGAGGAGCTAGAGAGCTATAAACCCATAACGTTTTTAGCCTTAAAACCCTTAAACCTAACAATCAATAAAATGTATTTATGAAGCCCTTTTTACATCAGCAGATGTCACAAAGTGCTGTACAGAAATTCTAACCCTACGTATTACCTATTTTAGCCTTAACCCCTAATCCTGTGTATTACCTATTTTAGCCTTAACCCCTAACCCTAATTCTAGGGTAGGGTAGCCTAGAACACTTTTAGAAACTATTTTAGTAATAATATTATGTTAGTAAATACAAGTATAGTACCAAACAGCATGTTGATTATTTTGTTAATCAAACCTGTCTAAGCCTTTTGCTGTTTTTATTTTGTTATTAGTTTTTTTCTAATATTTATTATTGCAAGGCACACAACAAGCCACTTGTGTTTTTATTTTTCAAATGTGGTTTGAACTGGGAGACCTAGTAACCTCTTTGTGAATGTCCAGCAATTGACGTGGGATAGACAGGGCAGGTTTGAGACTAATCTAAGGAATTAACAATGTTTTTTTTTTCTTCTCAGGTGTCTCACTAATGTCTGTCTGTGAATGACTGACTTTTAATTGCTAAATATTTCCAATAGATGGCAGCATAAGACCACGAAGCATCAGTTATAGGCTACAAGCAGCAATATGATTGACATAAAATAACATGCAATCACAAACTATATGTCCCATGATTTTCTAAAATGGCCAATCATTACTTTAGTTAGCTATATATCACCTTCTCGCGCATGAAGCTGACTTCATGCGCGAGAAGGCATCGCGGGTTGATGCTGGTTGATGAATTTGACAATGAATGTACTGGGAAAATACATTTTTCTCAACTAGAGGTGACTGAATTAATGTTCAGGCTTATTGATAATCGTTATATTAATGAAGTATAATTTCAAACATGAGCATAAAAACAGGTAATAATAAACATGAATCATCATTATATTACTAAACAGTAATCTGTTAAATGCTTTTTCAGTCCTTCCTCTTGCGTTAGCAGTGTGGAAAGGGACAGAAAGAATCTCACACCGGAGTTCTCCTGTGAGGGGGAGTGGTGGTGTATCCAGGGAGAAAACTAAACTAATCTTCTGATAAGTCATTCGTGGTGTTATGCTGCCATCTAATGAAATGATTTAGAAACTGCAGTAATATTGAATAATGTGTAATTCCTTACTGAAGTAGTAATTTCTCAGAATTGCAAAATTGAATATTTTCTAGTTAATTTTACAACTTACAACCATAAAATAACAATTTATTGCATAATAAACAATGAAACTGACGAAACCAAAAACATAATATATTTAGTTAATTATATATATGAAAAACTATTTATTAGATGGGAGACATTATCAGCCAAAGTAACAGCCCTGTAGACAAAGAAGAGCTCTCCAGTAGGTACCAAAACATTCAAAGGCCATTTTCTCAAAAGTGAGGTTACAAGTTCATCAACGTTCAAAGAAGAATTACTTTCCCATTGTTCATCAACTGTTTTGTATGATATACCATTTTCTAGCCCTGAGTCTCTAAATGTATCCAGTGTAAAAAACACATTTGAAAATGTTTCTAAAATAAGACCGAATCGTGCCGGGCGGTTACATTTGACTGTGTTAAACCTAGCAGTACTACTGATTTCTCTGAGAGTGAGGCAGATATATATTATTACTGTATAAAACCTAGCAGTACTACTGATTTCTCTGAGAGAGAGGCAGATATACTATTACTGTGTTAAACCTAGCAGTACTACGGATTTCTCTGAGAGGCAGATATATATTATTACTGTATAAAACCTCACAGTACTACTGATTTCTCTGAGAGTGAGGCAGATATATATTATTACTGTATAAAACCTAGCAGTACTACTGATTTCTCTGAGAGTGAGGCAGATATATATTATTACTGTATAAAACCTAGCAGTACTACTGATTTCTCTGAGAGTGAGGCAGATATATATTATTACTGTGTAAAACCTAGCAGTACTACTGATTTCTCTGAGAGTGAGGCAGATATATATTATTACTGTATAAAACCTAGCAGTACTACTGATTTCTCTGAGAGTGAGGCAGATATATATTATTACTGTGTAAAACCTAGCAGTACTACTGATTTCTCTGAGAGTGAGGCAGATATATATTATTACTATGTAAAACCTAGCAGTACTACTGATTTCTCTGAGAGTGAGGCAGATATATAGCATTGAGCAAAGAAAACATTTGACTCTCTAAAATGAAACCGTCATGTGATAGTTTATAAACAAATTCATGTCTGTCATTGAACAACACCATGTCATAATTAGATAGTGAAAAACACACCAATCTCTTTCATAATTTCTTTAAAAAAATAAAAGCTCATTTACGAACATTTCTGAAAAGTTATATATGGCGTTTTGGAATGAAACTCTTCTTATGTTTCCCATCTGAGATCAGAGTAGATGAGAGATGTAATGTTTGTCTCTGTTGTGTTGAAGACCAATCAAGCAGGAGAGACCAACCTCCCCTGTACCCAGCTGTGTGTCCATGAAGAGTGACTGGTCTATGGAGCCACCTATGAAGTTTAGAGAGGGAGACTTTTCTACTGAACAAAGGTAAGAAGAACTCATGGGTCATGGTCAGTGAGTTAAACAACACTGTCTCTAGTCATTTCTCCTCTCCCATTTTCACATTCCTTTTTGTTGTTTTCATAATCCGTAGGCTAATCCTTCTGTCCATTTTCATAGTCCTAAAACAATATTAAACAAACACAACGTTCCCTCCACGTGTGTGTGTGAAAGTGTGTGTGTTTGCACTCCCTGGACAAGGAAATGAAATCTCTATCCTGATTGCCTAGTCACTTTTGCCACTACCTACATGTACATATTACCTCAACTACCTGGTACCCCTGCACATTGACTCAGTACCTGTACTCCTTATAGTCTCATTATTACCTCAACTACCTGGTACCCCTGCACATTGACTCAGTACCTGTACTCCTTATAGTCTCATTATTACCTCAACTACCTGGTACCCCTGCACATTGACTCAGTACTGGTACTCCTTATAGTCTCATTATTACCTCAACTACCTGGTACCCCTGCACATTGACTCAGTACTGGTACTCCTTATAGTCTCATTATTACGTCAACTACCTGGTACCCCTGCACATTGACTCAGTACTGGTACTCCTTATAGCCTCATTCAACGGCTCAGACACGAGAGGTATGTGGCAGGGTCTACAGTCAATCACGGACTACAAAAGAAAAAGAGGGCCCGTCGCTGATCACGATGCCTTGCTCCCAGACAGACTAAACAGCTTTTTTACTCACCTTGAGGACAACACAGCGCCACTGACACGGCCCGCTACCAAAAACTGCGGGCTCTCCTTCATCGTAGCCAACGTGAGTAAAACATTTAAACGTGTTAACCCTCGCAAGGCTGCAGGCCCAGACGGCATTCCCGGCCACGTCCTCAGAGCATGCGCAGACCAGCTGGCTGGTGTGTTTACGGACATATTCAATCTCTCCCTATCCCAGTCTGCTGTCCCCACATGCTTCAAGAGGGCCACCATTATTCCTGTTCCCAAGAAAGCTAAGGTAACTGAGCTAAATGACTACTGCCCTGTAGCACTCACTTCTGTCATCATGAAGTGCTTTGAGAGACTAGTCAAGGACCATATCACCTGTCACCCTAGACCCACTCCAATTTGCTTACCGACCCAATAGGTCCACAGACGACGCAATCGCCATCACACTGCACACTGCCCTAACCGATCTGGACAAGAGGAATACCTATGTAAGAATGCTGTTCATTGATTGCAGCTCAGCATTTAACACCATAGTACCCTACAAACTCGTCATTAAGCTCGAGACCCTGGGTCTCGACCCCGCCCTGTGCAACTGGGTCCTGGACTTCCTGACGGGCCGCCCCCAGGTGGTGAAGGTAGGTAACAACATCTCCACCCCGCTGACCCTCAACACTGGGGCACCACAAGGGTGCGTTCTCAGCCCTCTCCTGTACTCCCTGTTCACCCACGACTGCGTGGCCATGCACGCCTCCAACTCAATCATCAAGTTTGCAGACGACACTACAGTGGTAGGCTTGATTATCAACAACGACAAGACGGCCTACAGGGAGGAGGTGAGGGCCCTCGGAGTGTGGTGTCAGGAAAATAACCTCACACTTAATGTCAACAAAACTAAGGAGATGATCGTGGACTTCAGGAAACAGCAGAGGGAGCAGCCCCCTATCTACATTGATGGGACAGTAGTGGAGAGGGTGGAGAGTTTTAAGTTCCTAGGCGTACACATCATGGACAAACTGAAATGGTCCGGCAGCTGCTCCGCCCATAACCGTAAGGCTCTCCAGAGGGAAGTGAGGTCTGTGTGTGTGGCTGTTACCAACATACTGACTCAACTCAAGCCACTTTAATAATAAAAAATTGATGTATTCAATTCATCACTAGCCACTTTATATTATATAATGTTTACTTACCCTACATTACTCATCTCATATGTATATACTGTACTCTATACCATCTACTGCATCTTGCCATCTTGATGTAATGTAGCACTAGCCACTTTCAACAATGCCTCTTTATATGTTTTCATACCCTACATTACTCATCTCATATGTATATACTGTACTCTATACCATCTACTGCATCTTGCTGTCACGTCCTGGCCAGTATAAGGGTTAATTGTCATTGTAGTTTGGTCAGGATGTGGCAGAGGGTATTTGTTTTATGTGGTTCGGGGTGGTGTTTTGGTAAAAGGGCGTTTGATT
Source organism: Salmo trutta (assembly GCF_901001165.1). Taxonomy (NCBI): domain Eukaryota; kingdom Metazoa; phylum Chordata; class Actinopteri; order Salmoniformes; family Salmonidae; genus Salmo; species Salmo trutta. The sequence goes on along the minus strand of NW_021822911.1, from coordinate 8,471,435 downwards.
TAGTATTTCCGGGTTTTTGGTTTATGGTCTATGTTTATATCATTCTATGTGAAGTCTAGTGAGTGTGTTTCTATGGTTGATTAATTGGGGTTGGGACTCTCAATTGAAGGCAGGTGTTTTCTCTTTGCCTTTGATTGAGAGTCCCATATATTAGGGTGTGTTTGTCATTTGTGGGAGATTGTTTCTTGTCTAGCGTATGTGAGCCTGAGAAGACTGTCTATATTGTGAGTTTGTTTTGTTATTTTGTATGTTCATTTTGAGTCTAATAAATGTTCAAGATGAGCCAAAACAATTCTGCTGCATATTGGTTCTCCTTTTCCGACGATGATTTCGCCATATCGTCTGACGACGACGAAATCCCTGACAGAATCTCCCACCAAACCAGGACCAAGCAGCAGAGGAAGGAGCAGAGGGATTTTGAATTGGACAAACGGGAGAGATGGACATGGGAGCAAGTTATGGCCGGAGAGGGCCCATGGAGAATGGCTGGTAAGGACCGGGAACGTTTCCGAGGAACACGACTGGCGTTGAAGCACGAGAGGCACCCCCAATAAAAAATTTTTGGGGGGCACACGGGTAGTTTGGCTAGGCCTAGGAAGAGCCGGAAGCCAGCTATCCGTGGTTATATGGAGGAGCGTATGAGGTGGAGGGCGCCATGTTTTGCTGAAGAGCGCAATATCTCACCCATACGCATGCACAGTCCGGTGCGCATTATTCCAGCCCCTCGCAGGTGCCGTGCTAGAGTGAGCATCCAGCCTGGTAGGAGGATGCCTGCGCAGCGCATCTGGTCGCCGGTACGCCTCCGAGGACCAGGCTACCCAACTCCCGCTCTACGCACGGCTACCATCAGGCCCCTGCACAGCCCAGTCCGCCCTGTACAAGCACCCCGCTCATACAGGGCTACTAGTTCCATCCAGCCAGGACAGGTTGTGCAGGAGGTAAGATCAAGACCGCCTGTGCGCCTCCATAGCCCGGTGTTTCCAGTTCCTGTCTCTGGTGCGGACCCGGAAGTGCGTCAACCCAGTCCGACTCATCCTGTTCCCGCTCCCCGCACTAGCCTGGAGGTACGTGTTCCCAGTCTGGTAAGTCCAGTACCAGCACCACGCACCAGGCTTCAAGTGCGTCATCCCAGTCCGACGTCGCCAGGGCTGCCCGTCAGTCAAGAGTCGCCAGAGCCGCCCATCAGTCAAGAGTCGCCAGAGCCGCCCGTCAGTCAAGAGTCGCCAGAGCCGCCCATCAGTCAAGAGTCGCCAGAGCCGCCCGTCAGTCAAGAGTCGCCAGAGCCGCCCGTCAGTCAAGAGTCGCCAGAGCCGCCCGTCAGTCAAGAGTCGCCAGAGCCGCCCGTCAGTCAAGAGTCGCCAGAGCCGCCCGTCAGTCAAGAGTCGCCAGAGCCGCCCGTCAGTCAAGAGTCGCCAGAGCCGCCCGTCAGTCAAGAGTCGCCAGAGCCGCCCGTCAGTCAAGAGTCGCCAGACCGCCCGCCAGTCAAGAGCCACCAGAGCCACCCACTAGTCAGGAGCTGCCAGAGTGGCCGGAGATGCCAGAGTGGCCAGAGTGGCCGGAGATGCCAGAGTGGCCAGACTGCCCGGAGATGCCAGAGTGGCCAGACTGCCCGGAGATGCCAGAGTGGCCAGACTGCCCGGAGATGCCAGTGGCCAGACTGCCCGGAGATTGCCAGAGTGGCCAGACTGCCCGGAGATTGCCAGAGTGGCCAGACTGCCCGAAGATGCCAGAGTGGCCAGACTGCCCGGAGATGCCAGAGTGGCCAGACTGCCCTGAGATGCCAGAGTGGCCAGACTGCCCGGAGATGCCAGAGTGGCCAGACTGCCCGGCGATGCCAGAGTGGCCAGACTGCCCGGAGATGCCAGAGTGGCCAGACTGCCCGGAGATGCCAGAGTGGCCAGACTGCCAGGAGATGCCAGAGTGGCCAGACTGCCCGGAGCTGCCAGACTGCCCCATCGGCCAGGATCAGCCAGAGTGGCCCATCGGCCCAGAGTCTGCCGATTACAAATAACCAAGGGAGTCGAGCAGCAACCCTGAACTGAGTAAGCCTGACAATCCAGAACTTAAAATGATTAACTGTTCAATTAATGAGTCTGTATACAGGGTGGAGAGGAGGAGGTCTGCCCAGGATCCAGAGCAAGGGGAGTCTGCCTACGGTCCGAGGCTGATCGGGGTCGGCACTCTGGAGGACAATAGGCCGGAGCCTGAACCACCACCTGCATAGGTGGGTTGGGGAGGGGGGGTGTAGCACAAGTGCCGTCGGTGACGGCAGCCACCCTCCCTTCCCTCCCTTTACTTTAGGGGGATTTTTGTTGTTGTTTGGGGTTTTTGTTTTTCTTGAGGTGCTTCCGGGGTTAGCACCTTTAGGGGGGGGTACTGTCACGTCCTGGCCAGTATAAGGGTTAATTGTCATTGTAGTTTGGTCAGGACGTGGCAGAGGGTATTTGTTTTATGTGGTTCGGGGTGGTGTTTTGGTAAAAGGGCGTTTGATTTAGTATTTCCGGGTTTTTGGTTTATGGTCTATGTTTATATATTTCTATGTGGAGTCTAGTGAGTGTGTTTCTATGTTTGGTTAATTGGGATTGGGACTCTCAATTGAAGGCAGGTGTTTTCTCTTTGCCTTTGATTGAGAGTTCCATATATTAGGGTGTGTTTGTCATTTGTGGGAGATTGTTTCTTGTCTAGCGTATATGAGCCTGAGAAGACTGTCTATATCGTGAGTTCGTTTTGTTATTTTGTATGTTCATTTTGAGTCTAATAAATGTTCAAGATGAGCCAACACAATTCTGATGCATATTGGTCCTCCTTTTCCGACGATGATTTCGCCATATCGTCTGACGACGACGAAATCCCTGACACTTGCCTATGCCACTCGGCCAGTACTTGTCACATAATTTGTCGTTGTGTTGAAGGGAGGACCAATACGCAGCAGGAATGTGGATGCTCATCTTTTAATAGATAAAAAGCAGCATACACAAAAAACAAGAAAACAAGAAAGAACAATGAATGACAGTTTCGCAGGCTATACCTCGCAGTGCAAAAACAACTACCCACGAAAACCAAACAAACACACACCTACTTATAGGACTCCCAATCAGAGGCAACTAGAAACACCTGCCTCCAATTGAGAGTCCAGCACCCAAAACTACACATAGAAAAACAAACCTAGAACCTATACCAAACTAACACACCCCACTACACCACACACAAAACCCCATAATACAAAACAAATATACCTCTGCCACGTCCTGACCAAATATAATAGAAATAATACCTAAATATTGGTCAGGACGTGACAGTACTCATTTATATATTTTTATGTACATATTCGTATTCATTCCTTTACACTTGTGTGTATAAGGTAGTGTTGTGAAATTGTTAGGTTATATTACCTGTTAGATATTACTGCATGGTCGGAACTAGAAGCACAAGCATTTCGCTATACTTGCATTAACACCTGCTAACCATGTGTATGTGACAAATACATTTGATTTGATTTATTACCTCAACTACCTGGTACCCTTGCACATTGACTCAGTACTGGTACTCCTTATAGTCTCATTATTACCTCCACTACCTGGTACCCCTGCACATTGACTCAGTACTGGTACTCCTTATAGCCTCATTATTACCTCAACTACCTGGTACCCCTGCACATTGACTCAGTACTGGTACTCCTTATAGTCTCATTATTACCTCCACTACCTGGTACCCCTGCACATTGACTCAGTACTGGTACTCCTTATAGCCTCATTATTACCTCAACTACAATATTAAACAAACACAACATTCCCTCCGTGTGTGTGTGTGTGCACTCCCTGGATGAGGAGATGTAATCTCTATCCTGATTGCCTAGTCACTTTTACCCCTACCTACATGTACACTACCGTTCAAAAGTTTGGAGTCACTTGGTAATGTCCATATTTTCGAAAGAAAAGTAAAAAAATGTGTCCATTAAAATAACATGAAATTGATCAGAAATACAGTGTACACATTGTTAACTTCTCTAGGGTAGGGAGCAGTATTTTGACGTCCGGATGAAAGGCATGCCCAAATTAAACTGCCTGCTACTCAGGCTCAGAAGGTAGGAAATGCATAGTATTAGTAGATTTGGATAGAAAACACTCTGAAGTTTCTAAAACTGTTTGAATGATGTCTGTGAGTATAACAGAACTCATATGGCAGGCAAAAACCTGAGAAAAATCCACCCAGGAAGTGGGAAATCTGAGGGTTGTAGTTTTTTCAAGTGATTGCCTATTGCCTACACAGTGACTTAGGGTTAATTTTGCACTTCCTAAGGCGTCCACTAGATGTCATCAGTCTTTAGAACGTTGTTTCATGCTTCTACTGTGAATATTGAGTCAGATGAGTGACGAAATGACATGAGCTCAGAGGTGCGCTCTCACGTGAGTGTGAGCTGTGTTCCTTTTCTTTTCTGAAGACATTGGATTGTCCGGTTGGAATATTACTGAAGATTTATGTTAAAAACATCCTAAAGATTGATGCTATACATCATTTGACATATTTCTACGAACGTAAATAGAACTTCTTTTTACTTTTCGTCGTGACTTTTTCACTTCCTGCATTTGGAGGAGTGGACTGATCGCGCGAACAAAAAGGAGGTATTTGGACATAAATTAAGGACTTTATCGAACAAAACAAACATTTATTGTGGACCTGGGATTCCTGGTAGTTCATTCTGATGAAGATCATCAAAGGTAAGTGAATATTTATAATGGTATTTCTGACTTCTGTTGACTCCACAACATGGCGGGTATCTGTATGGCTTGTTTTGGTGTCTGAGCGCTGTACTCAGATTATTGCAAAGTGTGTATTCGCTGTAAAGTTTTTTTGAAATCTAACACAGCGGTTGCATTAAGGAGAAGTGTATCTATAATTCTTTGAATAACAGTTGTATATTTTGTCAATGTGTATGATGAGTATTTCTGTAAATTGATGTGCTCATTCACCAGAAGTTTTGGGACATTTCTGAACATTACACGCCAATGTAAAATGGGGGTTTTGGATATAAATATGAACTTTATTGAGGAAAACATACATGTATTGTGTAACATGAAGTCCTATGAGTGCCATCTGATGAATATCATCAAAGGTTAGTGATTAATTTTAGCTGTATTTCTGGTTTTTGTGACGCCTCCCCTTGCTATGAAAATGGCTGTGTGGTTTTTCTTGTCTAGGTGCTGTCCTAACATAATCTAATGCTATGCTTTCGCCGTAAAGCCTTTTTGAAATCGGACACTGTGGTTGGATTAACGAGAAGTTTATCTTTAAAATGGGATATAATAGTTGTATGTTTGAGAAATTTGTATTATGAGATTTTTGTTGTTTTGAGTTTGGCGCCCTGCTATTTCACTGGCTGTTGAATAGTGTGTCCCGCAGTTGGGACAGTCACGTCCCACATACCCAAGAGGTTAATGACTATTGTAGCTGGAAAACACTGATTTTTTATGGAATATCTACATAGGCGTACAGAGGCCCATTATCAGCAACCATCACTCCTGTGTTCCAATGGCACGTTGTGTTCGCTAATCCAAGTTTATAATTTTAAAAGGGTAATTGATCATTAGAAAATCCTTTTGCAATTATGTTAGCACAGCTGAAAACTGTTGTTCTGATTAAAGAAGCAATAAAACTGGCCTTCTTTAGACTAATTGAGTATCTAGAACATTAGTATTTGTGGGTTTGTTTACAGACTCAAAATGGCCAGAAACAAAGTACTTTCTTCTGAAACTCATCAATCTATTCTTGTTCTTAGAAAGTAAGGCTATTCCATGCGAGTAATTGCTAAGAAACTGAAGATCTCATACAACACTGTGTACTACTCCCTTCACAGAACAGCGCAAACTGGCTCTAACCAGAATAGAAAGAGGAGTGGGAGGCCCCGATGCCCAACTGAGCATGAGGACAAGTACATCAGTGTCTAGTTTGAGAAACAGACGCCTCACAAGTCCTCAACTGGTAGCTTCATTGAATAGTAACCACAAACCACCAGTCTCAACGTCTCGCCTTCTAGGCAGAGTTCCTCTGTCCAGTGTCTGTGTTCTTTTGCCCATCTTAATATTTAATTTTTTTTGGCAAGTCTGAGATATGGCTTTTTCTTTACAACTCTGCCTAGAAGGCCAGCATCCCGGAGTTGCCTCTTCACTGTTGACGTTGAGACTGGTGTTTTGAGGGTAAAGTAAAGTATAAAATAAAAATTATTAAATTAAATAATAAAGTAAGTATTTCTGAACAATAATTGATTCTACTGGACAGAGTAAGAGAATAAATACCTGGAATAAGATATTACTAGTTAGTAGAACTGTTTCTTGAGCTGACTTGCTGACAGCAGTTTTCAAAGTGGAAACTAATCAGTAGGTCTACATGTTATCAGTAAAACGTCTGGTAAAGATGGTGGAGGAGCTTTTACATTATATGGTTTTATGTTTATCTCAGGGTTTCTCATCCTTTTGTTCTGACCAGCACTTACACACCTGATTCAACTAATCATTAAATATTTTAAGACCGTTTAATATTTGAGGCATACAAATTAACATTCTCAAATTAAAACCTTTTGGGTTTGTAGGCCTGTTAACCATTATTATAGTCCTACGGTAACTCACATTCTGGAGGAAAAAACACAGCTAAACTTGGTTACGAGTAAATTATATGTTTAGCTAAAATAATGTAAGAGAGATGTCTTGAAGAAACGCGTCTGGGTTTAGAACTCTGTGTCTCAGTGCCCTGCGACAGTGGGAAGTTCGTTTTGCACGGCCCGGTGCTACAGGTGAGTGGAGTTTTATTTTAAGGACCAATGGAATGGTCTAAAATGCGTCAACTCTGCTCACCCGGGGAGCCGGGCAATGCAAAACGAATTCACCCAGTGACCGTTGCTTTATTTCCTGATATGAAACTGAAAGTAACTTTGTAGCCCACGCAGTTACAAAATGTCTGTTGAAACTGTGGCTCATATGTCTCTAGAACGATAGAACAGTGGTGGAAAAAGTACTACATTCTCATACTGGAGTAAAAGTAAAGATTCCTTAATAGAAAATGACTCAATTAAAAGTGAAAGTCACCCAGTAAAATACTACTTCAGTAAAAGTCAAAGTATTTGGTTTCAAATATAATTAAGTATCAAAAGTAAATGTAATTGCTAAAATATACTTAAGCATCAAAAGTGAAAGTAAAGTAGTCAGAGGCAGTAAGGATGACCAGGGATGTTCTCTGTTTAGTGAGTCCTCCAGATCAGAGGCAGTAGGGATGACCAGGGATGTTCTCTGTTTAGTGAGTCCTCCAGATCAAAGGCAGTAGGGATGACCAGGGATGTTCTCTGTTTAGTGAGTCCTCCAGATCAGAGGCAGTAGAGATGACCAGGGATGTTCTCTGTTTAGTGAGTCCTCCAGATCAGAGGCAGTAGGGATGACCAGGGATGTTCTCTGGTTAGTGAGTCCTCCAGATCAGAGGCAGTAAGGATGACCAGGGATGTTCTCTGTTTAGTGAGTCCTCCAGATCAGAGGCAGTAGGGATGACCAGGGATGTTCTCTGTTTAGTGAGTCCTCCAGATCAGAGGCAGTAAGGATGACCAGGGATGTTCTCTTGATAAGTGTTCATATTGGACCGTTTTCTGTCCTGCTAAGCATTCAACATGTAACGAGTACTTTTGGGTGTCAGGGAAAATGTACGGAGTAAAAAGTACATCATTTTCTTCATGAATGTAGTGAAGTAAAAGAGAAAGTTGTTAAAAATATATTTCTATGTTTAGTTGTTACTGTGTTAACCACAACCAACATGCTGGATCTCTGTTTAGTTGTCACTGTGTTAACCACAACCAACATGCTGGATCTCTGTTTAGTTGTCACTGTGTTAACCACAACCAACATGCTGGATCTCTGTTTAGTTGTCACTGTGTTAACCACAACCAACATGCTGGATCTCTGTTTAGTTGTCACTGTGTTAACCACAACCAACATACTGGATCTCTGTTTAGTTGTTACTGTGTTAACCACAACCAACATGCTGGATCTCTGTTTAGTTGTTACTGTGTTAACCACAACCAACATGCTGGATCTCTGTTTAGTTGTCACTGTGTTAACCACAACCAACATGCTGGATCTCTGTTTAGTTGTCACTGTGTTAACCACAACCAACATGCTGGATCTCTGTTTAGTTGTCACTGTGTTAACCACAACCAACATGCTGGATCTCTGTTTAGTTGTCACTGTGTTAACCACAACCAACATGCTGGATCTCTGTTTAGTTGTCACTGTGTTAACCACAACCAACATGCTGGATCTCTGTTTAGTTGTCACTGTGTTAACCACAACCAACATGCTGGATCTCTGTTTAGTTTTCACTGTGTTAACCACAACCAACATGCTGGATCTCTGTTTAGTTGTCACTGTGTTAACCACAACCAACATGCTGGATCTCTGTTTAGTTGTTACTGTGTTGACCACAACCAACATGCTGGATCTCTGTTTAGTTGTCACTGTGTTGACCACAACCAACATGCTGGATCTCTGTTTAGGGGTCCTGTCTCTAAAATGAGTCTCTCTGGGGAGAGAGAGGAGGGGGGCCCTGCCTCTAAAATGAGCATCTCTGGGGGACATGACACCAAAACTAAGAGGTGAGCTGACAATATTGTTTAAGAATGTATAGTCTAAAATGCTTTTTATTCAGAAATGATTGCTTATGGGTACATTCTATATAACTGTTCTAGATTTTAGATCTGTATGAAAATGTGTTTTTTTGCAAAACGCTATATATCCACCTAGATAACTACATATACACCTAGATATCTATATATCCACCTAGATATCTATACATGCACCTAGATATCTATATATCCACCTAGATATCTATACATCCACCTAGATATCTATATATCCACCTAGACATCTATATATCCACCTAGACATCTATATATCCACCTAGATATCTATATATCCACCTAGATATCTATACATCCACCTAGATATCTATACATCCACCTAGATATCTATACATCCACCTAGATATCTATACATGCACCTAGATATCTATACATCCACCTAGATATCTATATATCCACCTAGATATCAATATATCCACCTATATATCTATATATCCACCTAGATATCTATACATCCACCTAGATATCTATATATCCACCTAGATATCTATATAGCCATCTAGATATCTATATATCCACCTAGATATCTATATATCCACCTAGATATCTATATATCCACCTAGATATCTATACATCCACCTAGATATCTATATATCCACCTAGATATCTATGTATCCACCTAGATATCTATACATCCACCTAGATATCTATATATCCACCTAGACATCTATATATCCACCTAGACATCTATATATCCACCTAGATATCTATATATCCACCTAGATATCTATACATCCACCTAGATATCTATACATCCACCTAGATATCTATACATCCACCTAGATATCTATACATCCACCTACATATCTATACATCCACCTAGATATCTATATATCCACCTAGATATCTATACATCCACCTAGATATCTATACATCCACCTAGATATCTATACATCCACCTAGATATTTATATATCCACCTAGATATCTATACATCCACCTAGATATCTATACATCCACCTAGATATCTATATATCCACCTAGATATCTATACATCCACCTAGAGATCTATATATTCACCTAGATATCTGTATATCCACCTAGATATCTATATATCCACCTAGATATCTATACATCCACCTAGATATCTATATATCCACCTAGATATCTATATATCCACCTAGATATCTATGTATCCACCTAGACATCTATTTATCCACCTAGATATCTATATATCCACCTAGACATCTATATATCCACCTAGATATCTATACATCCACCTAGATATCTATATATCCACCTAGATATCTATATATCCACCGAGATATCTATATATCCACCTAGATATCTATATATCCATTGTTTAGCAGGAATGGAATATTTGTATCCTGTATATCTGACTGTGATATGTGGTTGTCCCACCTAGATATCTAAAGATGAATTCACTTACAGATGCCATGTTATTTTAACCCAGTTTCTCACATCGGGAAAATAACAGCAAATGTGCATTTTATGTGGAAATTACCCACTTTAAAAGTCTTTATAAAGCCTTGTAGTGGTTTAATCATTTCTTTAAACAATGAGATAATTTACCAACATTTCTGAAAAGTGATATTTAGCGTTTTGGAATGAAACGCTTGTTTCCCCGTCTGAGCTCAGAGTAGATTAGAGATGTAATGTTTGTCTCTGTTGTGTTGAAGACCAATCAAGCGGGAGAGACCAGCCTCCCCTGTTCCCAGCTGTGTGTCCATGAAGAGTGACCGGTCTATGAGTCAACCTATAAACTTTAGAGAGGGAGACTTTTCTACTGAACAAAGGTAAGAAGAACTCATGGGTCATGGTCAGTGAGTTAAACAACACTGTCTCTAGTCATTTCTCCTCTCCCATTTTCACATTTCTTTTGTTGTTTTCATAATCCATAGGCTAATCCTTTAGTCCATTTTCATAGTCCTAAAACAATATTAAACAAACACAACGTTCCCTCCGTGTGTGTGTGTGTGTGTGTGTGTGTGTGTGTGTGTGTGTGTGTGTGTGTCCAGAGGTCTTAACCTATAGAAGGACTATAGTATGTTTAGTCCCCAGAGGTCTTAACCTATAGAAGGACTATAGTATGTTTAGTCCCAGAGGTCTTAACCTAGAGGACTATAGTATGTTTAGTCCCAGAGGTCTTAACCTAGAGGACTATAGTATGTTTAGTCCCAGAGGTCTTAACCTATAGAAGGACAGCCAGGGCCTGCAAAGCCACGATTCAGCTTTTTGCCGCCTTCTGAGAGCCCATGGGAGCCGTAGGAAGTGTCACATAACAGCAGAGATCCCCTGTTTTGGATAGAGATAATCAAGAAGGCCAAGAAATGATCAGACAGGGTACTTCCTGTACAGAATCTTCTCAGGTTTTGGCCTGCTAAATAAGTTCTGTTATACTCACAGACACCATTCAAACGGTTTTAGAAACGTTGGAGTGTTTTCTATCCAAAGCTAATAATTACATGCATATTCCAGTTTCTGGGCAGGAGTAATAATCAGATTAAATCGGGTACATTTTTTTTCCGGCCGTGAAAATACTGCCCCCTATCCATAACAGGTTAAACAACACTGTCTCTGGTCATTTCTCCTCTCCCATTTTCACATGTCTTTTGGTTGTTTTCATAATCCACAGGCTAATCCTTTAGTCCATTTATATAGTCCTAAAACAGTGTGTTTGTGTGTGTGTGTGTGTGTGTGTGTGTGTGTGTGTGTGTACTGTAATCTCATGTTTTGTCCACAGAAACCAACAGGAGAGATCAGAGTCAGAGATTATCAGTGGTCAGTCTTCCCAGAGTCATCAAACAGACCTGGACTCTATATTCAGTGTATGTGGTCCTGTTATGAACATTTGTTTTTGTTTTCCTCAAGTAAAGTTGATCTGTCAATTATTCATTAATGTGTTAATGAGAAAGCATTTCTTCTCTTGCTTAACTTATTTACTTGATTTATTTTAGTTGCTTGAAGAGAAAATTATGACATTTGTGAAGAATGAGCTGAAGATGTTCAAGAGGATTCTTAGTCCAGAACTCCCAGAAGGCTTTGAGAGTCAGAAGCAGGATGAGGAAGTGGTGGATGCTGAAGATGAGAAGCAGGAGAGCAGTGCCAGAGAGGGGGCTCTGAAGATCACACTGCACGTCCTGAGGAAAATGAACCAGAAGGAGCTCGCTGACACACTGGAGAACTGTAAGAGCTGTCTGCCTCATGTTGAATGCTGTTTTATAACATTTAAAAGCTGTAGCTAAAGTACAGCTAAAGTAGCTGTGTAACTCAATGATATTGTAGCAGCCTTAACACAACACTTAGTGACCTCATCAAGTAGCAGCAGGGATGTGTTGTGGTGATTAATTTAGAGAGAGAGAGACAACATTAATAATACCATCAATAATACCAATAATAATATAATCAGTCACACCAGTCTGTAATGCATTAAGAAAACATTTACACATTTATACAGTCAGTTAAGAGAATAAATCATTATAATTTAAAACTTTAACAGTCCTTCAATACTGTAGACATTAAAACAGATATTAATATCCTCTGTGTTATTTCTAGATTCAGATGATCTTGCTGTGATTTGCCAACATGAACTCAAATCTAATCTGAAGAAGAAGTTTCAATGTGTATTTGAGGGGATCGCTAAACAAGGAAACCCAACACTTCTCAATAAGATCTACACAGAGCTCTACATCACAGAGGGTGGAACAGGACAGGTCAATAATGAACATGAGCTGAGACAGATTGAGACAACAACCAGGAAACAAGCAAGACCAGAGACTGCAATCAAATGTAACGACATCTTCAAACCCTTAACTGGACAAGACAAACGTATCAGAACTGTGCTGACAAAGGGAGTCGCTGGCATTGGAAAAACAGTCTCTGTGCAGAAGTTCATTCTGGACTGGGCTGAAGGAAAAGCAAATCAGGATGTCCAATTTGTATTTTCATTCCCTTTCCGGGAGCTGAATTTGATGAAAGGGGACAAACACACTTTGATTGAACTTCTCTATCACTTCTCAATGGAAATCCAACAATCAAGAATCTCCAACTACGACAAGTACAAAGTTCTGTTCATCTTTGATGGTCTGGATGAGTGCCGACTGCCCCTAGACTTCCAGAAGAACAAGATCTGTTGTGACGTCACAAAGTCAACCTCAGTGGATGTTCTGATGACAAATCTCATCAAGGGAAACCTGCTTCCCTCTGCTCTCCTCTGGATAACTACCCGACCTGCAGCAGCCAATAAGATCCCTTCAGGGTGTGTTGACCAGGTGACAGAGGTACAAGGGTTCAATGACCCACAGAAGGAGGAGTACTTCAGGAAGAGATTCAGTGATGAGGACCTGGCCAACAGAATCATCTCACACATAAAGACATCAAGGAGCCTCCACATCATGTGCCACATTCCAGTTTTCTGTTGGATTTCTGCAACAGTCCTCGAACACATAATGAAACATAAGAGAGAAGAGATGCCCAAGACTCTGACTGAGATGTACACACACCTTGTGGTGTTTCATACCAAACAGAAGAATGAAAAGTATCTTGGGAAAGAAGAGACAGGTCCACACTGGAATAAAGAGAGCATTCTGTCACTGGGAAAACTGGCTTTTCAAGAGCTTGTGAAGGGCAATCTGATTTTCTATGAAGAAGACCTTAAAGAGGCTGGCATTGATGTCAATGAAGCCTCAGTGTACTCAGGATTGTGCACACAGCTCTTTAAAGAGGAATGTGTTCTGTACCAAGACAAGGTGTACTGCTTCGTTCATCTGAGCATTCAGGAGTTTCTGGCTGCTGTATATGTGTTCCTCTCATTCATCAACAACAATGAGAATCTCATGGACAAACAGCAAACAAAGTCCAGTATCTTTTCTCTGCTGTACAGATACAAGCCTGAAGTTACTTTCTACAAGAGTGCTGTGGATAAAGCCTTACTAAGTGAGACGGGAAACCTGGACCTGTTCCTCCGCTTCCTTCTGGGACTCTCACTGGAGTCCAATCAGAAGCACTTACGAGGTCTACTGACAGAGACAAGAAGCAGCTCACAGAGCCATGAAGAAACAGTCCAGTACATCAAGGAGAAGATCAGGGAGAATCCCTCTCCAGAGAGGAGCATCAATCTGTTCCACTGTCTGAATGAACTGAATGACCATTCTCTAGTGGAGGAGATCCAAAGCTTCCTGAGCTCAGGAAGTCTCTCAAAACCCAACCTGTCACCTGCACAGTGGTCAGCTCTGGTCTTTGTGTTGCTGACTTCAGAAAAGGAGCTGGATGTGTTTGACCTGAAGAAATACTCCAGATCAGAGGAAACTCTTCTGAGGCTGCTGCCAGTGGTCAAAGCCTCCAGAGCAGCTCTGTGAGTACATCAAATTACATATAAGAACTAATCATCAGGAAGAAATATTACGTTTAGATAAAAATATGTATTATAATATGTGTATAATATTATATTGAAAACATTGAATAAATGCATTGATTTTCACATTAGTATAACAATATGACCATACAATTCTAGGAGACGGAAGATGAATCTATATGTTGTTTGAGAGAATAAACCAAATGCATCTACCGTTGTCCTTCTACACTACTGGTGTTAAATTAACAGTGTGTTTGTGAAGTCATGATGATCTCGTTGCAGGCTGTCAGGCTGTGGAGTCACAGAGGAAAGCTGTGCTTCTCTGGTCTCAGCTCTGGAGTCAAACCCCTCACACCTGAGAGAGCTGGACCTGAGTAACAATGACCTGAAGGATTCAGGAGTGAAGCTGCTCTCTGCTGTACTGGGGAATCCCCACTGCAGACTGGAGACTCTGAGGTCAGTATTATCAGATATGAAAGTACTTTATGCATGTAGTTCTCCCATTTGAAAAAGTCGTAATTATTCGGACATATTACTTATAGTGTATTAAAGTAGTCATAAGTTTAGCATGTTGTCCCATATTCCCATAAGATGAGTATTTATTGGTAGTCTTGATGTGTAATTTGAGTGATCCAGGAGACGGAGCGGAGGTGAGTTGATGAGAGTAGATGGGTGGATCCAATGACGTCACTGTATCCACCGACGGCCAGGCAAGGGAGTTGAATGTTCCGGGAGGATGACTATAGACAGAGTAAAGGGGGGGGGGGGGGGGGGGTAACCAGTAACAAAACAACAAGACTAGCTCTGACTGTAGACAGTAAACGGGAGTGAGTAACAAGAACAAAACAACAAGACTAGCTCAGGAAACATGTGGCTGATACGCTGGCACAACATACTGTTTGTTGCTAACGATCCAGCAGGGAATGGATGTCAGCTCAGGGCTTATGAAGAGATGATGATCAGGACCAGGTGTGCAGAAGGTTGATGAGATGCAGGTGCGGGTAATCACTAGGACTCCCGCCTAACTTCGTCGCCTGGCAACCAGACAGGTTTCTGAACACACCCTTAGACACCAAACAAAAAACAGTCAGGCAGAAACAGACTCAGGAAGCGATTCCTGACACCTGCAGTGAGGCTTGTGATTCTACTAACTTGTTGAATTCATTTGCAGTTGGTCTTGGTTGTGTTTTGGATGATGTTTTGTTGTTGTCTCTGTTATTGGTAATGGTGAGAGGTTAGCATGTTTTGTTGTAGCCTCTGTTATTGGTAATGGTGAGAGGTTAGCATGTTTTGTTGTAGCCTCTGTTATTGGAATGGTGAGAGGTTAGCATGTTTTGTTGTAGCCTCTGTTATTGGTAATGGTGAGAGGTTAGCATGTTTTGTTGTAGTCTCTGTTATTGGTAATGGTGAGAGGTTAGCATGTTTTGTTGTAGCCTCTGTTATTGGTAATGGTGAGAGGTTAGCATGTTTTGTTGTAGTCTCTGTTACTTAGGTTGGAGTCATTAAAATGTGTTTTTGAACCTCTCTACAAATTTCTTGTTAACAAACTATAGTTTTGGCAAGTCGGTTAGGACATCTACTTTGTGCATGACACAAGTCATTTTTAAAAACCATTGTTTACAGACAGATTATTTCACTTATAATTCACTGTATCACAAATCCAGTGGGTCAGAAGTTTACATACACTAAGTTGACTGTGCCTTTAAACAGCTTGGAAAATTCCAGAAAATGATGTCATGGCTTTAGAAGCATTGGATAGACTAATTGACATTAATTTGGATGTATTTCAAGGACTTCCTTCAAACTCAGTGCCTCTTTGCTTGACATCATGGGAAAATGAAAAGGAATCAGCCAAAATCTCAGAAAAAAAAATTGTAGACCTCCACAAGTCTGCTTTATCCTTGGGAGCAATTTCCAAATGCCTGAAGGTAACACGTTCATCTGTTCAATCAATAGTACGCAAGTCTAAACATCATGGGACCACACAGCCGTCATACCATCCCAACTGTGAAGCACGGCGGTGGCAGCATCATGTTGTGGGGGTGTTTTGCTGCAGGAGGGACTGGTGCACTTCTCAAAATAGATGGCATCATGAGGGAGGAAAATTATGTGGATATATTGATGCAACATCTCAAGACATCAGTCAGGAAGTTAAAACTTGGTCACAAATGGGTCTTCCAAATGGACAATGACCCCAAGCATACTTCCAAAGTTGTGGCAAAATGGATTAAGGACAACAAAGTCAAGGTATTGGAGTGGCCATCACAAAGCCCTGACCTCAATCCTATTGAAAATTTGTGGGCAGAACTGAAAAAGCGTGTGCGAGCAAGAGGCCTACAAACCTGACTCAGTTACACCAGCTCTGTCAGGAGGAATGGGCCAAAATTCACCCAACTTATTGTGGGAAGCTTTGGAAGGCTACCCGAAACGTTTAACCCAAGTTAAACCATTTAAAGGCAATGCTACCAAATACTTATTGAGTGTATGTAAACTTCTGACCCACTGGGAATGTGATGAAAGAAATAAAAGCTGAAATTAATAATTCTCTCTACTATTATTCTGACATTTCACATTCTTAAAATAATTTGGTGATCCTAACTGACCTAAGACAGGTGATTTTTACTAGGATTAAATGTCAGGAATTGTAAAAATTGAGTTTAAATGTATTTGGCTAAGGTGTATGTAAACTTCTGACTTCAACTGTATGTATTAAAATACCCTCAAATATCTACTGTCACCTCATATGAAACATTTGATCTGAAATCCAAAATGTTGGAGTATAGAGCCACATTTAAAATGTTATCTTCACTGTCATGATAGATATGGTGTGGACTGTATACTCAATACAATCTAAATCTGATACCTCACTGTCTGTCTTTTGACTGATACTGCTTTTTAAACTGGTCTGGTCAGTCTACTCAAATATGTGTCCTTTACATGTTTCTATCTGCAGGCAATACTTTGATAATTTGTCATTTTTAATGATGATACACTCATTTACGAATAGATATGGAAGGTTTCAGGACACTGATATCTGAATATGTTGAAAAATGATACTGCCACTATTTTCACCACTAAAGAATAGCAGTGTGATTTTAATATGATTTGACTCGTTGCAGGCTGTCAGGCTGTGGAGTCACAGAGGAAGGCTGTGCTTCTCTGGTCTCAGCTCTGTGGTCAAACCCAACACATTATTTGTAAACGGGTAACAGCGTAAACAGGGACAGCTAAGCGTATCATTTTAATACAACCTGTCTGTCATTGTATTTCTTCTGTGTTGGCAGACTCACTGGCTGTAAACTCACAGACACATCCTGTAAAGTGTTGGCCTCAGTTCTCAGTTCAAACCCCTCACACATGAGAGAGCTGGACCTGAGTAACAATGACCTGAAGGATTCAGGAGTGAAGCTGCTCTCTGCTGGACTGGAGGATCCACACTGCAGACTGGAGACTCTGAGGTCAGTATTCCTGTAGTTGGTCAACAAGTGATAACTGTTCACCACATCCACATGTGTTTACCAGACACACATAGTCCACACCATATGTGTTTGGACAGTGAAGCTTACAGTTTTAAATGTGGTGCTATGCTCCAGCATTTTGGATTTGAGATAGAATGTTTCATATTAGGTGACAGTACAGGATGTCACATTTTATTTGAGGGTATTTTCATCCATAGCTGTGTTACTGTTAAGAAAGGAAAGCACTTTATGTATTTAGTTCTCCCATTTGAAAGAGTTGTACATATTTGGACAAATTCACTTATATTGTATTAAAGTAGCCATAAGTTTAGTATTTAGTCCCATGTTCCATGCCTGCAGTGATTACATCAAGCTTGTGATTCTACAAACTTGTTGAATGCATGTGCAGTTTGTCTTGGTTGTGTTTTGGATTATGTTTTTCCTAATAGTAACTTAATGGTGAATAATGTCCTGTCATTTTGGAGTCACTTCACTTGTATTGTCAGTAAGAATAGAAGATGTTTCTGAACACTTCTACATTCATGTGGATGCTACCATGATTATGAATAATCATGAATGAATCGTTAATGATGATGAATGAGAAAGTTACAGAGGCACAAAGATCAGACCCCCTCTGTTATTGGTATTATTGTGTATACTTCTGGCCCTTCTTTGGACACTGTATTAACTAACCTCCAGATGAGCTTCAATGCCATACAGCTCTCCTTCCGTGGCCTCCAACTGCTCTTAAATACAAGTAAAACTAAATGCATGCTCTTCAACCGATCGCTGCCTGCACCTGCCCACCCGTCCAGCATCACTACTCTGGGCGGTTCTGACTTAGAATATGTGGACAACTACAAATACCTAGGTGTCTGGTTAGACTGTAAACTCTCCTTCCAGACTCACTATAAGCATCTCCAATCCAAAGTTAAATCTAGAATCGGCTTCCTATTTCGCAACAAAGCATCCTTCACTCATGCTGCCAAACATACCCTTATAAAACTGACTATCCTACCGATCCTCGACTTCGGCGATGTCATTTACTAAATAGCCTCCAATACCCTACTCAATAAATTGGATGCAGTCTATCACAGTGCCATCCGTTTTGTCACCAAAGCCCCATATACAGTGGGGGAAAAAAGTATTTGATCCCCTGCTGATTTTATACATTTGCCCACTGACAAAGAAAGGATCAGTCTATAATTTGAATGGTAGGTTTATTTGAACAGTGAGAGACAGAATAACAACAAAAACATCCAGAAAAACTCATGTCATAAATGTTATAAATTGATTTGCATTTTAATGAGGGAAATAAGTATTTGACCCCCTCTCAATCAGAAAGATTTCTGGCTCTCAGGTGTCTTTTATACAGGTAACGAGCTGAGATTAGGAGCACACTCTTAAAGGGAGTGCTCCTAACCGCAACTTGTTACCTGTAAAAAAGACACCTGTCCACAGAAGCAATCAATCAATCAGATTCCAAACTCTCCACCATGGCCAAGACCAAAGAGCTCTCCAAGGATGTCAGGGACAAGATTGTAGACCTACACAAGGCTGGAATGGGCTACACGACCATCGCCAAGCAGCTTGGTGAGAAGGTGACAACATTTGGTGCGATTATTTGCAAATGGAAGAATTACAAAAGAACTGTCAATATCCCTCGGCCTGGGGCTCCATGCAAGATCTCACCTCGTGGAGTTGCAATGATCATTTGAACGGTGAGGAATCAGCCCAGAACTACACGGGAGGATCTTGTCAATGATCTTAAGGCAGCTGGGACCATCGTCACCAAGAAAACAATTGGTAACACACAACGCCGTGAAGGACTGAAATCCTGCAGCGCCCGCAAGGTCCCCCTGCTCAAGAATACATATACATGCCCGTCTGAAGTTTGCCAATGAACATCTGAATGACTCAGAGGACAACTGGTGAAAGTGTTGTGTTCAGATGAGACCAAAATGGAGCTCTTTGGCATCAACTCGCCGTGTTTGGAGGAGGAGGAATGCTGCCTATGACCCCAAGAACACCATCCCCACCGTCAAACATGGAGGTGGAAACATTATGCTTTGGGGGTGTTTTTCTGCTAAGGGGACAGGACAACTTCACTGCATCACATGGACGATGGACGGGGCCATGTATCGTCAAATCTTAGGTGAGAACCTCCTTCCCTCAGCCAGGGCATTGAAAATGGGTTGTGGATGGGTATTCCAGCATGACAATGACCCAAAACACACGGCCAAGGCAACAAAGGAGTGGCTCAAGAAGAAGCACATTAAGGTCCTGGAGTGGCCTAGCCAGTCTCCAGACCTTAATCCCATAGAAAATCTGTGGAGGGAGCTGAAGGTTCGAGTTGCCAAACGTCAGCCTTGAAACCTTAATGACTTGGAGAAGATCTGCAAAGAGGAGTGGGACAAAATCCCTCCTGAGATGTGTGCAAACCTGGTGGCCAACTACAAGAAACGTCTAACCTCTATGATTGCCAACAAG
Source organism: Salmo trutta (assembly GCF_901001165.1). Lineage (NCBI taxonomy): Eukaryota > Metazoa > Chordata > Actinopteri > Salmoniformes > Salmonidae > Salmo > Salmo trutta. The sequence goes on along the minus strand of NW_021822911.1, from coordinate 8,451,500 downwards.
GGTTTTGCCACCAAGTACTAAGTCATGTTTTGCAGAGGGGTCAAATACTTATTTCCCTCATTAAAATGCAAATAATTGTATAACATTTTTGACATGCGTTTTTCAGGATTTTTTTGCTGTTATTCTGTCTCTCACTGTTCAAATAAACCTACCATTAAAATTATAGACTGATCATTTCTTTGTAAGTGGGCAAACATACAAAATCAGTAGGGGATCAAATACTTTTTTCCCCCACTGTACTACCCACCACTGCGACCTGTACGCTCTCGTTGTCTGGCCCTCGCTTCATACTCATCGCTAAACCCACTGGCTCCAGGTCATCTACAAGACCCTGCTAGGTAAAGTTCCCCCCTTACTGGTCACCATAGCAGCACCCACCTGTAGCACGCACTCCAGCAGGTATATCTCTCTGGTCACCCCCAAAGCCAATTCCTCCTTTGGCCGCCTCTCCTTCCATTTCTCTGCTGCCAATGATTTTGCCTTTACCTTATTTCACTTAATTTGCTCACATTGTATATATACTTATTTATTTAATGTATAAGTGAATAGTTTGTTTTACTTTGAAGTTTAAGTTTTGACCAATAAGGTCGCTTGTTAAGTTGTGGCCAATGGGAGTTGACCTGGTTAACGGGAGGGAAAAAGACGTTGGTGAAAGGATGGACGTTTTACCTCAGGACGGTTGGTGAAGAAAAATTATAAAAGAAGACGACAGAACTACAACAAAACCCATAGCTACTAAGACATGAAGGGAAATACATGTTTTATTTGATAAAATAGTAGTTATAATTTAGTTAAAACTTAGTAAAGACTGAAGCTACCGTCTCGTCGTGGAGGTATTAGCCAGCCTAGAGGTTAGCCTAGCATCGTGTGACACCGGGAGATAATTGCTTGGGAAGCTTAACGAGTTCGTGTTGCCATGGGGATATCGGTTACTAAGGAGGACTGTCTGCATGGGTAGCTGTGTTGCCATGGGGATATCGGTTACTAAGGAGGACTGTCTGCATGGGTAGCTGTGTTGCCATGGGGATATCGGTTACTAAGGAGGACTGTCTGCATGGGGAGCTGTGTTGCCATGGGGATATCGGTTATTAAGGAGGACTGTCTGCATGGGGAGCTGTGCTGCCTTGGACTTGGTGAGGAAACCTGCATGGAACTGCCATACTTCGCTGAGGGAATATCTACCAAGTCGTGAGTAACCACAATGTGAGGTGCTTCATTTGGACACGGGTTGTGCACGACTCATTGGGGTTTATTATTATTTTATTTCTTTTGATGTTGTGTCTGAACATGTATTTGTGTTTGAAAATGTTTTAATACACATATGGAACGTTATGTATGTTGCCTTGGTGGAGTCATTAATTGTTTCAATTTAATGCATGGGATGGTTTATCCTGATTCAATAACAGAAACCTATAATCATTTAATCTTAAGTTAATACTCTATTGTCATAACCCTAGATAGTTTACAATAGGAATTCTTATTGGAGATGTCCTTCTCACCTAACATCCCATGCTGCTGAGATACTCTACATATGTTAATATTGTGAGAGTCATATTCAAGCCTGGTGAGAGGGTTACATTTGTTTAACTCCATGTGTAACTCTGTGTTGTTATATGTGTCGAACTGCTTTGCTTTATCTTGGCCAGGTCGAAATTGTAAATGAGAACTTGTTCTCAACTTGCCTACCTGGTTAAATAAAGGCGAAATAAATAAATAAATTGGTAATGATGAGAGGTTAGCATGTGTTGTTGTAGTCTCTGTTATTGGTAATGGTGAGAGGTTAGCATGTTTTGTTGTAGCCTCTGTTATTGGTAATGGTGAGAGGTTAGCATGTTTTGTTGTAGCCTCTGTTATTGGTAATGGTGAGAGGTTAGCATGTTTTGTTGTAGCCTCTGTTATTGTTAATGGTGTGAGGTTAGCATGTTTTGTTGTATCCTCTGTTATTGGTAATGGTGAGAGGTTAGCATGTTTTGTTGTAGTCTCTGTTATTGGTAATGGTGAGAGATTAGCATGTTTTGTTGTAGCCTCTGTTATTGGTAATGGTGACAGATTAGCATGTTTTGTTCTAGCCTCTGTTATTGGTAATGGTGAGAGGTTAGCATGTTTTGTTGTAGCCTCTGTTATTGGTAATGGTGAGAGGTTAGCATGTTTTGTTGTAGCCTCTGTTATTGGTAATGGTGAGAGGTTAGCATGTTTTGTTGTAGCCTCTGTTATTGGTAATGGTGAGAGGTTAGCATGTTTTGTTGTAGCCTCTGTTATTGGTAATGGTGAGAGGTTAGCATGTTTTGTTGTAGTCTCTGTTATTGGTAATGGTGAGAGGTTAGCATGTTTTGTTGTAGCCTCTAACTTTCTCTCTCATTATTATTCATGATTCATTCATGATTTGTATTAATCATGTTATCATCAGGGTTCATTTAGTAGTGTTTAGAAACATGTTATCTACTCACTTAGACAGAAAATTATCCAGTCATCATCCACCATTTTATTATTGGGCAAAACAAACTGCAAATGTGACCAACTAGTTTACAACCAAACACTAATCTTTTGACTGCTTTAATACACTATGAGTGAATTGGTCAGAATACTTATGACTTCTTTAAATAGGGGGACTAGATGCATAAAGTGCTTTTATTTTTCTAAATGGTGAAACAGGAATGTATGAAAATATCCTCATATAAAAGGTGACATTATATACTGTCACCTCATATGAAACATTTGATCTGAAATCCAAAATGTTGGAGTTTAGAGCCACATTTAAAATGTTATCTTCACTGTCAAAATAGATATGGTGTGGACTGTATACTCAATACAATCTAAATCTGATACCTCACTGTCTGTCTTTTGACTGATACTGCTTTTAAACTGGTCTGGTCAGTCTACTCAAATATTTGTACTATACATGTTTCTATCTGCAGGCAAAACTTTGATAATTTGTAGTTTATATTATGATACATTAATTTATGAATAGATATGGAAGGTTTCAGGACACTGATATATCTGAATATGTTGGAAAAATATACTGCCACTATTTTCACCACCAAAGAATAGCAGTGTGATTTTAATATGATTTGACTCTTTGCAGGCTGTCACGCTGTCTAGTCACAGAGGAAGGCTGTACTTCTCTGGTCTCAGCTCTGAGGTCAAACTCCTCACACCTGAGAGAGCTGGACCTGAGTAACAATGACCTGAAGGATTCAGGAGTGAAGCTGCTCTCTGTTGGACTGGAGGATCCCCACTGTAAACTGGACACTCTGAGGTCAGTATTCCTGTAGTTGGTCAACAAGTGATAACTATTCACCAGATCCACATGTGTTTACCAGACACACATAGTCCACACCATATGTGTTTGGACAGTGAAGCTTACAGTTTTAAATGTGGTGCTATGCTCCAGCATTTTGGATTTAAGATATAATGTTTCGTATTAGGTGACAGTACAGAATGTCACCTTTTATTTGAGGGTATTTTCATACATAGCTGTGTTGCTGTTAAGAAAGGAAAGCACTTTATGTATCTAGTTCTCCCATTTGTAAAAGTCGTAATTAATCGGACATATTCACTTATAGTGTATTAAAGTAGTCATAAGTTTAGTATTTGGTCCCATATTCTATGCCTGCAGGGATTACGTCAAGCTTGTGATTCTACTAACTTGTTGAATTCATTTGCAGTTTGTCTTGGTTGTGTTTTGGATGTTTTTCATAATAGAAACTGAATGGTGAATAATGTCCAGTCATTTTGGAGTCACTTCACTTGTATTGTCAGTAAGAATAGAAGATGTTTCTGAACACTTCTACATTCATGTGGATGCTACCATGATTATGAAAAATCATGAATTAATTGTGAATGATGATGAATTAGAAAGTTACAGAGGCACAAAGATCAGAATAAATGCTAACCTCCCCTGTTATTGGTAATGGTGAGAGGTTAGCATGTTTTGTTGTAGCCTCTTATTGGTAATGGTGAGAGGTTAGCATGTTTTGTTGTATCCTCTGTTATTGGTAATGGTGAGAGGTTAGCATGTTTTGTTGTATCCTCTGTTATTGGTAATGGTGAGAGGTTAGCATGTTTTGTTGTATCCTCTGTTATTGGTAATGGTGAGAGGTTAGCATGTTTTGTTGTAGCCTCTGTTTCTGGTAATGGTGAGAGCTTAGCATGTTTTGTTGTATCCTCTGTTATTGGTAATGGTGAGAGGTTAGCATGTTTTGTTGTATCCTCTGTTATTGGTAATGGTGAGAGGTTAGCATGTTTTGTTGTAGTCTCTGTTATTGGTAATGGTGAGAGGTTACAATGTTTTGTTGTAGCCTCTGTTTTTGGTAATGGTGAGAGGTTAGCATGTTTTGTTGTAGTTTCTGTTATTGGTAATGGTGAGAGGTTAGCATGTTTTGTTGTAGCCTCTGTTATGCTAATGGTGAGAGGTTAGCATGTTTTGCTGTAGCCTCTGTTATTGGTAATGGTGAGAGGTTAGCATGTTTTGTTGTAGCCTCTGTTATTGGTAATGGTGAGAGGTTAGCATGTTTTGTTGTAGTCTCTGTTATTGGTAATGGTGAGAGGTTAGCATGTTTTGCTGTAGCCTCTGTTATTGGTAATGGTGAGAGGTTAGCATGTTTTGCTGTAGCCTCTGTTATTGGTAATGGTGAGAGGTTAGCATGTTTTGCTGTAGCCTCTGTTATTGGTAATGGTGAGAGGTTAGCATGTTTTGTTGTAGCCTTCTGTTATTGGTAATGGTGAGAGGTTAGCATGTTTTGTTGTAACATCTGTTATTGCTAATGGTGAGAGGTTAGCATGTTTTGCTGTAGCCTCTGTTATTGGTAATGGTGAGAGGTTAGCATGTTTTGTTGTAGCCTCTGTTATTGGTAATGGTGAGAGGTTAGCATGTTTTGTTGTAGTCTCTGTTATTGGTAATGGTGAGAGGTTAGCATGTTTTGTTGTAGCCTCTGTTATTGGTAATGGTGAGAGGTTAGTATGTTTTGTTGTTGCCTCTGTTATTGGTAATGGTGAGAGGTTAGCATGTTTTGTTGTAGTCTCTGTTATTGGTAATGGTGAGAGGTTAGCATGTTTTGTTGTAGTCTCTGTTATTGGTAATGGTGAGAGGTTAGCATGTTTTGTTGTTGCCTCTGTTATTGGTAATGGTGAGAGGTTAGCATGTTTTGTTGTAGTCTCTGTTATTGGTAATGGTGAGAGGTTAGCATGTTTTGTTGTAGCCTCTGTTATTGGTAATGGTGAGAGGTTAGCATGTTTTGTTGTAGCCTCTGTTATTGGTAATGGTGAGAGGTTAGCATGTTTTGTTGTAGCCTCTGTTATTGGTAATGGTGAGAGGTTAGCATGTTTTGTTGTAGCCTCTGTTATTGGTAATGGTGAGGGGTTAGCATGTTTTGCTGTAGCCTCTGTTATTGGTAATGGTGAGAGGTTAGCATGTTTTGTTGTATCCTCTGTTATTGGTAATGGTGAGAGGTTAGCATGTTTTGTTGTAGTCTCTGTTATTGGTAATGGTGAGAGGTTAGCATGTTTTGTTATGTCCTCTGTTATTGGTAATGGTGAGAGGTTAGCATGTTTTGCTGTAGCCTCTGTTATTGGTAATGGTGAGAGGTTAGCATGTTTTGTTGTATCCTCTGTTATTGGTAATGGTGAGAGGTTAGCATGTTTTGTTGTAGTCTCTGTTATTGGTAATGGTGAGAGGTTAGCATGTTTTGTTATATCCTCTGTTATTGGTAATGGTGAGAGGTTAGCATGTTTTGTTGTAGTCTCTGTTATTGGTAATGGTGAGAGGTTAGCATGTTTTGTTATATCCTCTGTTATTGGTAATGGTGAGAGGTTAGCATGTTTTGCTGTAGCCTCTGTTATTGGTAATGGTGAGAGGTTAGCATGTTTTGTTGTAGCTTCTGTTATTGGTAACGGTGAGAGGTTAGCATGTTTTGTTATATCCTCTGTTATTGGTAATGGTGAGAGGTTAGCATGTTTTGCTGTAGCCTCTGTTATTGGTAATGGTGAGAGGTTAGCATGTTTTGTTGTAGCTTCTGTTATTGGTAACGGTGAGAGGTTAGCATGTTTTGTTGTAGCTTCTGTTATTGGTAACGGTGAGATGTTAGCATGTTTTGTTGTATCCTCTGTTATTGGTAATGGTGAGAGGTTAGCTTGTTTTGTTGTAGTCTCTGTTATTGGTAATGGTGTGAGGTTAGCATGTTCTGTTGTAGCCTCTGTTATTGGTAATGGTGAGAGGTTAGCATGTTTTGTTGTAGCCTCTGTTAATGGTAATGGTGAGAGGTTAGCATGTTTTGTTATATCCTCTGTTATTGGTAATGGTGAGAGGTTAGCATGTTTTGTTGTAGTCTCTGTTATTGGTAATGGTGAGAGGTTAGCATGTTTTGTTATATCCTCTGTTATTGGTAATGGTGAGAGGTTAGCATGTTTTGCTGTAGCCTCTGTTATTGGTAATGGTGAGAGGTTAGCATGTTTTGTTGTAGCTTCTGTTATTGGTAACGGTGAGAGGTTAGCATGTTTTGTTGTAGCTTCTGTTATTGGTAACGGTGAGATGTTAGCATGTTTTGTTGTATCCTCTGTTATTGGTAATGGTGAGAGGTTAGCTTGTTTTGTTGTAGTCTCTGTTATTGGTAATGGTGTGAGGTTAGCATGTTCTGTTGTAGCCTCTGTTATTGGTAATGGTGAGAGGTTAGCATGTTTTGTTGTAGCCTCTGTTAATGGTAATGGTGAGAGGTTAGCATGTTTTGTTGTAGCCTCTGTTAATGGTAATGGTGTGAGGTTAGCATGTTTTGTTGTAGCCTCTGTTATTGGTAATGGTGAGAGGTTAGCATGTTTTGTTGTAGCCTCTGTTATTGGTAATGGTGAGAGGTTAGCATGTTTTGTTGTATCCTCTGTAACTTTCTCACTCATTATTATTATTCATGATCTTTCTCAATCATGGCAGTCTCAGGCTTGATGTAGTCATTGCAGTCAAAGAATATGGGACCAAATACTAAACTTTTGACCATTATATACTGTCACCTCATATGAAACATTAGATCTGAAATCCAAAATGTTGGAGTTTAGAGCCACATTTAAAATGTTATCTTCACTGTCAAAATAGATATGGTGTGGACTGTATACTCAATACAATCTAAATCTGATACCTCACTGTCTGTCTTTTGACTGATACTGCTTTTAAACTGGTCTGGTCAGTCTACTCAAATATTTGTATTATACATGTTTCTATCTGCAGGCCAAACTTTGATAATTTGTAATTTATAATATAATACATTAATTTCTGAATAGATATGGAAGGTTTCAGGACACTGATATATCTGAATATGTTGAAGAAATATACTGCCACTATTTTCACCACCAAAGAATAGCAGTGTGATTTTAATATGATTTGACTCTTTGCAGGCTGTCAGGCTGTCTAGTCACAGAGGAAGGCTGTGCTTCTCTGGTCTCAGCTCTGAGGTCAAACCCCTCACACCTGAGAGAGCTGGACCTGAGCTACAATCACCCAGGAGACTCAGGAGTCAGACTGCTCTCTGCTGGACTGGAGGATCCACACTGCAGACTGGAGAAACTCAAGTATGTGGAGGGTTTATGTCAATGTTCATATCAGACATGTTTGACTTTTCAGGCTAGTTAGGACAAACATTCTGACCACCACTTGGACAAAGTTATATGCTGACTGTGTGTGTGTGTCCACTGTCTGTGTGTTTCCTGTATGTGTGTATCTCCAGTGTGTGTATGTGTCCTTTTTTGTGTTGGTCCAGTGGCAATCTCTCAATGACATACACAACACACTGGACACACACACACACACACACACACTGGACACACACACACATTGGACACACACACAGACACACACAATGGACACACACACACTGGAGACACACACACACACAAACACACTTTAGACGCACACACACACATTGTTTGTGTTTCCATTGTGTGTGTGTGTCCATTGTATGTGTGTGTCCATTGTATGTGTGTGTCCATTGTGTGTGTGTGTCCATTGTGTGTGTGTGTGTGTCCATTGTATGTGTGTGTCCATTGTATGTGTGTGTCCATTGTGTGTGTGTGTGTCCATTGTGTGTGTGTGTGTGTGTGTGTGTGTGTGTGTGTGTGTGTGTGGTGTGTGTGTGTGTGTGTGTGTGTGTGTGTGTGTGTGTGTGTGTGTGTGTGTGTGTGTGTGTGTGTGTCCATTGTGTGTGTGTGTGTGTGTCCATTGTGTGTGTGTGTGTGTGTCCATTGTGTGTGTGTGTGTGTGTGTGTCCATTGTGTGTGTGTGTGTGTGTGTCCATTGTGTGTGTGTGTGTCCATTGTGTGTGTGTGTGTGTCCATTGTGTGTGTGTGTGTGTCCATTGTGTGTGTGTGTGTGTCCATTGTGTGTGTGTGTGTGTCCATTGTGTGTGTGTGTGTCCATTGTGTGTGTGTGTGTCCATTGTGTGTGTGTCCATTGTGTGTGTGTGTGTCCATTGTGTGTGTGTGTGTCCATTGTGTGTGTGTGTGTGTGTGTGTGTGTGTGTGTGTGTGTGTGTCCATTGTGTGTGTGTGTGTCCATTGTGTGTGCATGTCCAGTGTGTGTGTCCAGTGTGTGTGTGTCCTGTGTGTGTTTCCATTGTGTCCTGTGTGTGTGTGTACAGTGTGTGTACAGTGTGTGTGTGTCCGCGTCCATTGTGTGTGTGTGTGTGCGCGTCCATTGTGTGTGTTCCCATTGTGTGTGTGCGCGTCCATTGTGTGTGTTTCCATTGTGTGTGTGTGTGTCCATTGTGCGTGTCCATTGTGCGTGTCCAGTGTGTGTGTGTGTTTCCATTGTGTGTGTGTGTGTGTGCATGTCCAGTGTGTGCGTGTCCAGTGTGCGTGTCCAGTGTGTGTGTGTGCGTGTCCAGTGTGTGCATGTCCAGTGTGTGTGTCCAGTGTGTGTGTCCAGTGTGTGTGTGTGTGTGTACAGTGTGTGTCTTTCCATTATGTGTGTGTACAGTGTGTGTGTGTCCTGTGTGTGTGTGTGTGTGTTTCCATTGTGACCTGTGTGTGTACAGTGTGTGTCTTTCCATTATGTGTGTGTACAGTGTGTGTGTGTCCTGTGTGTGTGTGTGTGTGTGTGTGCGCGTCCATTGTGTGTGTTCCCATTGTGTGTGTGTGTGTGTGTGTGTGTGTGTGTCCAGTGTGTGTGTTTCCATTGTGTATGTGTGTGTGTGTCCAGTATGTGTGTCCGTCCGTGTGTGTGTCTGTCCATTGTGTGTGTGTCCAGTGTGTGTGTGTGTGTGTGTGTCCATTATGTGTGTGTCCATTGTGTGGGTGTGTGTGTCTCCATTGTGTGTCTCCATTGTGTGTCTCCAGTGTGTGTGTGTTTGTCCTGTGTGTGTGTGTGTGAGTTCAGGTGTATCCCTCAATGACTGTCTGTTCTTCTGCTTACCGCTACAGTGTGGAACATGGTGGAGAGAACACAATGAAACCTGGGATTAGAAAATGTGAGTGTTGACTGCTGTGAAGAATATGACTAAGAATAAGTCTTAATTCAAGTTAAGTCAGTCAAAGACCACCATCATTACTGACTGGGTCATATTAAATATCATCTGTAGTTCTACAGAAGCAGAAATCAGGGACACCAACGTTTACAAAGAGTTGATGTGTGTGTGTGTGTGTGTGTGTGTGTGTGTGTGTAATTAATGGGAATAAGTGTGTTTTATATTACCATACAGTATAACATATGATCAATCAACAAGTCTCAAGTTACCTTAACTTCTCCTTTTGATACCTAGAAACATCTACATTAAATGAATTAGTGAAAAGTGAGTTAACATTCTAATGTGAATGATGATGATTTCTAATATTGTGTCTGGTTTCATCCATCAGATGTCTGTGATCTCACACTGGACCTAAACACAGTAAACAGACGCCTCTCTCTGTCTGAGGAGAACAGAAAGGTGACATGGAGGATAGAGGAGCAGCCGTATCCTGATCACCCAGAGAGGTTTGAGGACTGGGAACAGGTGCTGTGTAGAGAGGGTCTGACTGGGCGCTGTTACTGGGAGGTAGAGTGGAGTGGGAGTGGGGGGGCTGTTATAGGAGTGACATATAAAGGAATCAGCAGGAGAGGATGGGGTGAGGACTGTAGGCTTGGATACAATGACAAGTCCTGGAGTCTGTTCTGCTCTGACAACAGATACTCTGCCTGTCATAATAATAACTCCACTACCATAGACGTCCCCCCCTCCAGCTCCCACAGAGTAGGAGTGTATCTGGACTGGCCAGCCGGCACTCTGTCCTTCTATAGAGCCTCCTCTGACACACTGACCCACCTGATCACATTCACCTCCACATTCACTGAGCCCCTCTATCCAGGGTTTTGGGTTGAATATGTTTACTCCTCAGTGTCACTGAAATAATAACTGGACACACACTGGACATACACACACACACACACACACACACACACACACACTGGACACAGACAAACACACACACACACACACACACACTGGACACACACTGGACACAGACAAA